>NW_007252938.1:895335-1064955 GCF_000164805.1 Carlito syrichta
GAACTATAGGCACACGCTACCATGCCCAGCTAATTTTTGATTTATTGTAGAGATGAGGTCCCCCCTGCCCAGGTGAGTCTCGAACCCGCGGGCTCAGGCAGTCCACTCACCTCAGCCTCCCAAAGGCGGGGGATTATAGGCTGAGCCACCGAGCCCGGCTTACTTATGAAATTTTTAATCTTTTCTCTAGTTTCTAAGGATCAACTTAAATTTTCAGTAATCATAATAATAATCCCTCTGGAATATGTTTACTTTAAGTAAAGACAATATAACCACAATAAAGAATAACTGCTCAATAAACCTCTTAGTAGAATGACTATTATATAGTATTTATGTACTTCCTTCCAGCGGTTTTTCTAATGCAGTTTTTAGAAACGTGATTGTAATCATACACTTTCATATTCTTACTCCCACTTAAAATTGTGCCAGCAGCAACCTACTCTTTAACCATCATTTTTAGCGATTGTATATTTGTCCTTTCCTTCATTATTCTCTGTTATTTATTTAATGCTTGTACTATATATACTTGGCTCTGGGTCTCCCATCATGAGCCAGGCATATCCTGCTCTCAAGGTACCGGTAATCTAGGCTGGGCACAAAGGTGCAGGCCTGTAATCACAGCACTTTGGGAGACCAAGGTGGGAGGATTGCTTAAGCCCAGTAGTTCAAGACCAGCCTAGGCAACATAGCAAGACTTTGTCTCTACAAAAAAATAAAAAAACTAGCTGGGTGTGGTGGTGCATGCCTATAGTTGCAGCTAGAATGCTGACGCAGGAGGATCTCCTGAGCCCAGGAGGTTGAGGCTGTGGTGAGCCGTGATGGTGCCACTGGACTCCAGCCTGGGTGACAGAGTGAGACCCTGACTCAAAAAAAAGGTACTAGTAATCTAGTGGATGTATTGTAATTTGTCCTTTATTGTTGACTATTTACATTATTTTCAATTTTCAGTTTTATAAATGTTATGATAAATGTACAAATAGGTGTCCCTCTAGCCCCGAATTTTTAATATTATTTATTTAGATTGTAAGAAGATTGCCATATTGCTTTCTAAAAGGTTTGTGCCACTTTAAAATATTTAGTGACACATGACATATGAAAGTATTAGTTTTGCCAAACATGACTAGCCGTGGTTATTATTATTTTAAAGTTCTTCTTTGTAATATGCTTGATAAATGGTAGCACTTCATTGATGTCTAATTTTTATTTTTTGGTTGACTAGTGAATGATTTCCTATTTGCTTTTTTACTAGTTATTTTTCCTTTTGTGAATTGTCTCTTTCTGTCCTTTGTCCATTTCTTTCATTTTTTAAAAATTTTTATTTATTTATTTATTTTTGAGTTGAGTCTCACTCTGTCGCCCAGACTGGAGTGCAGCGGCTGCTCCCGGCCACTGCAGTCTCGACCTGCTGGACTCCGGCGATCCTTTTGTCTCAGCCTTCCGAGTAGCTGGAATTACAGGCGCGCACTACCACGCCTGGCTGATTTTTTGATTTATTGTAGAGATGAGGTCTCGCTGCCCAGGCGGGTCTCGAACCTGTGGGCTCAGGCAATCCACTCACCTCAGCCTCCCAAAGGCGCGGGATTACAGGCTGAACCACTGAGCCTGGCTTTTCCATTTCTTAATTTGAAATCTGTTGGTACTTCTTAACAATTTCTTTTATGTCTATTCTACACTTTTAATGAGTGTAGCTAATGAGTTTTTCCTGACTGTTTGCCATTATGTGTCTGCAGTGCTAGTCCTAAGCTTTCTGGCCAGGTCAGTGAGTTAATGGGAAAGGAATCATTTGGCTACAGATACTGGCTGTTTCCAAAACCTTAGGGTTTCAAAGTCTCAGTTTCTGCATCTGCAAAATGGGAATAATAATTCCTCATAGGACTATTGGGAGATTTACATGAGATGGTCTTGTAGCATCTGCAGTACTCGGAGCCTTGATGGTGCTCAGTAAAAATTGACTTCATGGCCAGGCGCGGTCACTTAAGCCTGTAAGTGACTGAGAATATTGCCTGAGCCCAGGGTTCGACACCAGCCTGGGCAATTTGGCAAGACCTCATCTCTACAATAAATAAAAAAAATTAGCCGGGCATGGTAGCACGCATCTGTATTTCCAGCTACTTGGAAGTCTGAGGCAGAAGGATCGCCTGAGCCCAGCAGGTTGAGACTGAGGTGGCCATGAGCGTGTCACTACACTCTAGCACTCCAATCTGGGCAATAGTGAGACTCTGATTCAAAAAAAAAAAAAAAAAGAGAGAGAGATCACTTTATTTTTTATGACACCAGCACACCTCTAAGCAGGTAAGCCTTTTTGGTTGCTGTGGTTCCATTAAGGTATGGCAATTTTAAGAGTCATCTAGGATGTACAAAGAGTGGGCTGTTGAACTTTTTGTTGACTTTTGTATAGTTCTGAGCCCCATTTTTTCTTCTCTAGATATTTTATATATATTTAAAATAGAAATATAGCTCAGTGTCAATACTGAATTCAGAAGAACTACATAGTACACAAGTATATACCAAATTCTTGCTTCATTGATAAGTGAACAAAAGGTTGATTTCTTGAAATTACTGTGTTCTCAGTACTTTCCAGTGGGCTTAAGACACTTTTCTTCTTTTTTTCTTTCTTTTTTTTTTTTTTTTTGAGTTGAATTCTCACTCCTTCGCCACTGACCACCGCAGTCTCGACCTGCTAGTCTCCGACGATCCTTCCGCCTCAGCCTTCCAAGTAGCCAGAACTACAGGCGTGTGCTACCATGCCTGGCTAATTTTTTTATTTATTGTAGAGACAAGTCTCGCCAAGTTGCCCAAGCGGGTCTCGAACCCATGGGTTCAGGCAATCCACTCGCCTTGGCCTCCTAAAGTGCTGGGATTACAGGCTGAGCCACCGAGCCCGGCCTTTAAGACACTTTTCTAAGTATCTGTGGCTATAGCTGAAGTTTTTACATTTTGGACTAGTCCTTTTGATGTCCTTACTCCTAACCTAAATAATTACTGAGGAATTTCTTTCTTGAGACTGAAGGACTGAACTTGAACTTGAAGCCTTTTGAAACAATGAACTGTTTTCACATTGCTCAAATACCAAGTTTGTCTTGGGGAGGGCTGCTGTAGTCAGTATTTTCAATACCCAGTACTGCTTATTTCTGCTTTTCCAAAACTTACAAAGTTGATCTGCATGTTACTTTTTTTGCCTGTATAAGTCCATGCTTGTATGTGTGGAAAAGTGAGTTTATATTTATGTGGTTATATGTAATTAGATGCTAGTGGTTACAGTTTTAAAATAATCTCATTTTTTTACATTTTCGTTTTACATGGTGTATGTAAAATTCAGATGGCTATGCTGAGAACAGTTAAGCTCCCTCCCACTTCTGGGTTTTAAGATGTGAAAAGAAAACTGATAGGGTTTTGCTTTAGCATTAGTAAACTTTTCACTCACAAAACTGCTCTGGGGAGTCCAGTCGGGGTCACAGAACTCCAAGACTGCTGCCTGGACCTTGACTGACCACGCTGTCCCAGATGGTACTTTGTGTCACTGCCACAGTGGCCCCTTCTATGAATGCAGGCCTTCTAGGCCCAGGGGTATTGCCGGCAACAAGGATTTTTCACACAGGGCAGCCACTCTTGGTCCTCTCCTGCCACTTCCTGAACATGAGCAGAGAAGTTCGCCTTGGCTGATCCCTGAGAAATTCTTCGTTTCTTTATCCTAAAACCAGAGTAATAGGACCCTATTTGCTCAGAACTGGGCTTATCTTGTATTCTCTATCCAAAGAAATATATATGATCACCCCAGAGACCTCCTCTACCATATCAGTAGTAGGGTTACTTGTCTGTGTCATTAAAAAACAGGGACACAGAGTGAAACTCCAACTCAAAAAAAAAATAGGGACACAACATCAATAACGGTATTTGATATCAAACCAGGCAAAGTGGGGGACCAAAGGGGGGCTCAAACTTTACCTGTATGATGTCCACTTGTATACCTAATCCTGAATTATACCCCACATCTTTAGAATAAAAAAATAGGGTACCTCTGTTGGAGAATTTGCTGGTAAAACTCAATGAACAAAACATTGCCCACTTAGAATCGGTGAAGCAGGCTTCCATCAAACAAATCCAGGATGCCATTGATTTGGGGACATCACAGCAGGCACTTTTCAGAAGCGCCCTTACTTTTTTGATATCCAGAGGAATAGCAGTGCTATGGCATAGAGTATACAAGGAAGTAAAGAATCTCCTGGACTGTCATATCTCTGTGCAGAACATGATGCCACAAAAGGAACAAGAGCACGTGATAAGCTGGATGGGGAAGCACACGGCGCAGAGCATCTCTGCACAATCGCCAGCTGCCTTGCAGATCTAAAGCTGCTGGGGAGAGCAACCAGTTCGGTAAATGTATCTTTCCCAGTTGAGACAGCTTGAAACAACTGATTGACTAAATAGAAACTCTACTATATGACCAAATCTTTCTGTATTGCTGTCTACTGAAGTTATAGTTTACCTTCCGAAAAATGAAAAGTTTGAGTCTCATCTAGGGAAAAAACTAAACCTGTTGGCCAGTCAGGTGTTTCTCATCCTTCTTACTTTGCATTTGAGTTGTTCTGTGATCACTTTTGAATAAGCAGCTTGCTTTTATTAAAACCTGCTGCCTTACTAAAGATGACCAAGTTGCAGTTTTAATTTGTAATTAATTCTACCAGCTTGCAATAAAGTGACAATTTAAACAGGGTTTTTCAGGTTGCATAATTCTCTGAAATGTTATTCAACTTTTGTCATATGGGTAAAAATTAAAGATGTCATTGGACTATTGAAAAACCCCAAATAAACTGCTGTGGGGATTGCAGCATGTGACCACGACAACCTTCTCTTTCCTTCCTCCTTCCCCTTCCCCTCCCTCCTTTCCTTTCCCCTCCCTCTCCTTCCCCTCCCCCCCTTCTCTCCTCCTGATAGCTGCATTCCATCAGCATACTCTTCAGGTATTTATTAAATCACTATCTTACACTGAAATTATTTGTCTTCTGCCCTGTTGTCCTTACTATTGTGTCTCTCAAGGCCTCTAGCTCAGGGCTGAAACATAGTGGGTAAAATTGGAGCAGCATAGGTTTGTGTTGTGTCACAGTGAGGGAGTTTCTCTATAAACCAATTATCTTCTAATATATATATTTAGATGTGGGTGTATGTGTGTGTGTGTATACATATATATGTCTATGTGTGTGTGTGTGTATATATATATTTTTATTTATTTTATTTTTTTTATTTTTTTTTATTTTTTATTTTTGGGTCTCACTCTGTTGCCCAGGCTGGGGTGCAGTGGCATGATCATGGCTCACCACAGTCATGAACTCCTGAGCTCAGGCTGTCATTCTACCTTAGCCTCCCAGGTAGCTGGGACTATAGGCATGTGCCACTATGCCAGCTTATTTTTTTGATTTTTTTGTAGAGGTGAGGTTTCATTATGTTGCCTAGTCTGGTCTTAAACTCCTGGATTCAAGCAATCCTCTTGCTCGGTCTCCCAAAGTGCTGGCATTACAGGTGTGGCTGGCTAATAATTTATATTATTATTATTATGTGCAAATCCTATCTATCTTTATATATCTATTTATCTATGTTGATGGAGTCTCTTAGTTGGGTTTTTTGGATACAGAAACCATCTCTGACATGTCTTGTCAGGAGACTCAAGTATCTTGCAGTATCTAAGGGCAGGGATGCATTTAGGCCCTAGGAACAGAGCTAAAAACCAGTGCCCATGCAGAACCAAGAATCCCCCATTTCCCTTCTGCTCTTCAGTTTCTCTGTGTCGGCTTCATTCTTCTCTCTTGAGTGTACTGGCTTCCTCTGTTTTTTTCTTAGTCCACATGGCAGAAGATGTCTGCCAGCTGCTCCCAAATTTGATATTACAGTCTAGATAAGCAGGGGAAGGTTGATGTTGGGCTCCCAGCCCTAGTTCCAGAATTTCTTGGGAAGGGACTTAGTGGTCTAGCCAGGGTCAGCTGTCTACTCTGGAACTGTGGCCAGAGATGGGGTCATGTTGCAGGAATACTGCAGGAAAACCACAATGCCTGATGCAGCCTGTGGATAGGGAGAGGAGGAAGGGGCAAGCCTTGGAAAAGGGACGAGAGGTCAACAGTCCAGCAGGTACCCATTGCTGGGTCTTGTGGGCATGAGATGAGGCCATGGCCTTGTAGCTTGCTATGTTGGTGGTCACTGCTCTAGTAACAACAGAATAATGAATACCTTCTCTCCTTTTCTCCTGACTTTCTTTGCTCTGTTTTCCTTGAAATCTGCTCAAGTGGCACTTAACCAGTTGATAGCTATTTTCTCCTCATTGCTTCATTTGCCGATTGGACATGTGGACTGTTGTTTTCCATAGTGAATATAAGGCGAATGGGCAGATATTTCACTGTGAATGTATGATGAGCAAAAGCCGTTGTTGTGTGACACATTTTAGCACTTGTGAGTAGACCCCATATGGTAACAATATTTTCCTAAACTCCAAATCAAAACACATGGCTCAATAAAATATTATTTTCCCTGATGGATGAACTTATTAAACTGCATTTCATGATATATTTAACAAACTGAAATCCAAAAAATAACATGAAACTAGACTGCCGACACATAACGGATGGACACATACGGAAGGAGGCTGAAAGGAATAGTAATTAATAACAGCTTACTTTTTCTGGGTGTGTGCCGTGTGCCAGACACTGGGTTAAGCTGTTTGTGTGCCTTTTCTTGCTTAGTCCTCAAGATGATTTCATGAAGCCGCTGGTTCACTGTCATTTCAAGGATGAGGAAACGAATGCAGCCAGGAAAAGGCAGAGCAGGGAAGTGTATCCTGGTTCATTCGACCTTCCACTCCGCTGCATGATACTATGCCACTTCTCCATGTGGCTCTGAGGAGCAAGGCGTAGGACGTACTCATCACAAAAGGCTGAACTTTTGTTTTTCAGAGGAAAAGCTGGCAAGTCAGCCAACCAATCTACAAATGATAGTGCAGTTAAGAGGAGGGCAGGCCCTCTAAGATATTCCTTTTATATCTTGCAACTCCATTTTTTACTCCTCTAAGTATTGGTATACAATAATAGATATGACTGAGTTATGTCAGGAAGGGCCATCTGTACATTTATTGTTGGAAAACAGGGTCTTTAAATGAGAAAGCCCTGTGGGCTGAGTAGAGTCATTATCTGCTGGCCTAGCCAAGTATAGTCATATGTCATAACAACATTTCAGTCAATGACTGACCACATATGTGATGGTGGCCCTGTCGTGTTATAATGGACCTGAAAATTCCTATCACCTAGTGATGCAGCCATCATAAGATCATAGTGCGATGCATTGCTTTTTCTATGTTTAGCTACACAAATATCATTGTGTTACAATTGCTTGCAGTATTCAGGACAGTCACATGCTGTACAGGTGTGTACCATGTTGGTTTGTGTAAGTACACTCTATGATGTTGGCACAACAACAGAATCACCTAATATGTTTCTCAGATTGTATTTCTGTTGTTAAAGTGACGCATGACTGGGCAGATTTATTTTCCTCACATAGCAAAACATCCAGAGGTAAGTCCTCTTTACCTTTTTATGCTCTGCCGTCTACGGCATGTGGTTTTTATTCTTACGGTTGTCCCTGACCTTCAGCTTCACATCTGCTCATAAATATGTCACAAGACTACTTAACTGCAAAGGGTGATAGAGGCATTTATTTATTCATTCATTCATTCTAAGCAATTGTAGTTTTTTAGCTGTGCACATTGATAATTGAGCAGATTTGAATATTGGGGAGATAAATGACTAGTATGATCTCTTCCATGAGGCGTTGGGCTAGGGGAAGTCTTCTATACTCTTTGGACCAATGCTGGCTTTAAGCTTGGGAGTAGCTTTGTCTCCAGATAGGTTCTATTTGAATTTTGTACCCAGAAAAAGTGATTATACCACTTTCCCTCCAAGTCCCAACTCTGCCTCTTCTGCTTGTATTGTAGTTCTGCCTTTGCTGCTCGGAACATATTCCATTGGCTGTGATCTAAATTATTGTATCTGGGACTTATAGTTTCTTGAGTTCATGAATATAAGTCTGGGACTGTTATGATTAATATAAAGTGCTTTGCCTGTAGACACCCTAAAGGTCATCAGTTAACATGGCAAATGGAAATACCAGATGCTTGCCAATTCTTGACAGCCTTTAAGAACCACCAGAAATAATTCCTTTGCTCTTCTCTTTTGACACCAGATATTGAACTGCTGGGAGAATTTGAAGAGCCCAACCATTGTATGTTTTCTGTTATTTTTAGTTTAGAACTCTGTAACAGACATTCCCTTGCTGCTACAAGGGGGTCGAAGTTGGGGAGAATGAGGTTGGGGGCAGGGGAGGGAGGTGTGGGGATTGGGAGGTGGGGGGGTAGTTTGGGTTACAGATGTGGTAAAGTGGTAGTGCCTGGAGTACCTTGGAACAGCAGGAATCCCTGGCTGTGTGCTTCTGGCTGGTAGAATCTCTGGCTAGTTACCTTGGGGTGCTATAAAAGAGTGGGAAGTACCTTTCTGGGGACACTCATAACATTTTTTTTTGTTAGGGTCTCAGTGAAGTACCATGATCATGGCTCACTGCAGCCTCCAGTTTCTGGGCTCAAGGGATCCTCCTGCATCAGCCTCTTGAGTAACTGGGACTATAGGCATGTGCTACCACATCTGGCTAACTTTTAAATTTTTTGTGTAGACTAAGGTGTCACTATGTTGCCCAGGCTGATCTTGAATTACTGGGCTCAGGCAGTCTTTCCACCTCGGCCTCCCAAAGTACTGGGATTACAGGTGTGAGCCACAGTACCTGGCCTACCCAGAGTCTTATGCAGAAATACATTTAAGTAAAGTTTAGAGCTGTTGAGTTCATGGATGATAAGTCCACACTGGAAAATTAAGGAGAATTATAGGAGTGTTTTTTTGCACCTGATAGAGCATATTAAGATTCAGGAGCATGTAATCCCAGCACTTTGGGAGCTGGAGGTAGAGGCGAGAGGATTGCCTGAGCCCAGGCGTTTGAGATCAGCATGGGCAACTTGGCAAGACCTTGTCTCGACAATAAATCAAAAACTTAGCTGGGCATGGTGGCCCGCACCTATAGTTCCACCTACCTGGAAGGCTGAGACAGAAGGATCACCTAAGCCCAACAGGTCAGGACTGCAGTGACGGTGAGCTTCCTCAATCCAGTCTGAGCAACAGAGTGTGACTCTGACTCAAAAAACAAAAAACAAACAAACAAAAAAGCCTTATGTAGGAACTGTTGTGAGTGTTCTCATTTGGAGAGTCGCGTGCCTTACAGGGAACAGAGAAGAGGACTTTCTTAGCATTTTATCATGATGAATTGCTTCTAGGATTATTCTTTTTTTATTGTTACTCTATCAGATTGTTCTTCTCTTTTTTCTGTGTGTGTTGGAGTCTCACTGTGTCGCGCGCAGCCTCGATCTGCTGGGTTAAAGCGATCCTTCCACCTCAGCCTTTCAAGTACCTGTAACCGCTGACGTGCACCTCCATGCCCAGCTAATTTTTTTGATTTGTTGTAGAGATGAGGTCTTGCCAAGTTGCCCAGGCTGGTCTTGAACCTGTGGACTCAGGCAATCCTCTCACCTCGGTCTCCCAAAGTACTGGGGATATATGCATGAGCCACTGCGCCCAACCTGTTCTTCTCTTTTATTCTGACATAAATTGCAATTAGTCCCCTCTGACTGTAAATCAAAAAGTACAATGCAGAGATGTCAAAAGGCAGTGCTGGGTGATGAAGAAAGCCCAGGTAGACCTACCTGGGGTCTGTCCCTGCTCCTCCACTTACTAGCTGTGTGACTTCTTTCAGAGCGAGCCCCTCATTTTAAAAATGTATCTTGGTGCTCGTGAGGATAAAAAGACAGAGTTATATTAAACCTCCTGGCATGTGGTGGGATTTTTAGACATTAGAAAGATGCATTAATTAAGTTGGATCTCTGGTTCAAAACTTGAGATTTGTTTTTTTGGTGGGGATTTTGTGTCCCTAGTCCTGAGTACAGTGTCACACGTATTGTAAGCATTCAGAAACTGTGCATTAAATTAATAATCCAAGAATTATTGTAGCATAATAATTTGGAGAAGAAATTACCTAGCGGTAAGTCTGTTGTTTCCATTGCTTATTTACCTTCAGTGATATACTCAGGATAAATGTTTTTATAACTAGATACTTGGGAGACAAAATAGATGCTATAAATGGTAGCTATTATAATAATTCAGAAACTGGATTTTAAAGCAACAGTGTAGAAAATTTACCTTTCACAATGAAGCTAGCATTTAACCATTTGTTAACAATACGTCTTTTATGTCAGTGAAGTGTGAACAGAAAGGTCACAAGATAGCTACAAATTCAGTGTTGTAGTAAGAGGTAGTAAATATAGCTTCTTCTTCATACTTAGAGTCATAGTGGTTAAAAAATTACAAATATATTAAGCACTAGTATGCACATGTCACTTCATTTTCCTTTTTTGATATTGTGCTATATTTTATACAGTAAAATGAAGAGATACTTGCCAGTGTTGCCACTTTTGGTTTGTGATTCACAATACCTACCTGAATAACAAAGTAATAGTTTTTTTGCCATTTAATTCTAGAGATTGTTAGTTTCTTTCTCATTGAATGGACAAGATAATTATCTTGCTCTAAGATTCTGTAGCAGCAGCAGTATACCTTCAGTGCCAGCAATATCTCAATGACTTAAACTATATGAAATGTAACTGAAAACCCAGAAAATTAGCAAAAATAACCCTTAGCAGCCAAAAGGTGGCATAACAACTCTGTTCCCTAATATTTATGTGCTTTCCTTTTAGAGATGCCCTTTAGATACTTACTTATATACTGACATATTAACATAGCTTATTTCATTGATTCTAAGATCCACATTTTTTTCACCTCTAAGTATCTCTGAAATCAGGATTAGTATTTTAAAGCAACAATCATTGTTTGCACAAGATTCAGTGAATTGCCTGTTACTGAAGCGGCCGAGGTGGCCATGCAGTCTCTTTCTTCTAACTGACCTACCTGGACATGGTAGAAAGGCAGCAGCAAGAGGCCAGCCCTAGTGCGCCAACACTTCTCCAGCCTCTGCTTGGATCATGTTTGCTGATGTCCTATCAGCCAAGGCAGTTACAAGGCCAAAAGTCCAGAGTCAAGGCGTGAAGAATTAGTTAAGAACTCTTAACTCTTGTTAAGAGTAACATTGCCAAGGGGTGTGCAACTTGGGATGGGAGAGATTTCTGAGGGTATTTTTACAAATGATCTACCATGATATAAGGACTATCATAGTTTAGTGTTTTGGTTTTTTTATCTTTCTGAGCCATATGTAAAATAATGTATCTTATAATCAATGGCATCTTAGAGGTGATAAGATATGTATATGTCTGTTGGTTTTTTTTTTCTGAGTTGGAGTCTTATTCTGTCGCCCAGACTGAAGTGCAGTGGCCGCTCCCGGCCACCGCAGCCTCGACCTGCTGGGCTCCGGCGATCCTTCTGCCTCAGCCTTCCAAGTAGCTGGAACTACAGGTGCGCGCTACCACACCCAGCTAATTTTTTTGATTTATTGTAGAGATGAGGTCTCACCAAGTTGCCCAGGCGGGTCTCGAACCCGCAGGCTCAGGCAGTCCACTCACCTCAGCCTCCCAAGGCGTGGGATTATAGGCTGAGCCACCGAGCCCTGCTTGTTGGATTTTTAAGAAAAAAAAAAAAAAAAACTCAACGTAAGAAACTAAAATAATACACAAATATAAGAGTGAAAGTGCTTCCCCACTCTCCTACCCCCACCTCTCAGACCAACAGTTTGACATATACTTATTGTGATAGGCTGAATAAATGGCCCCTTAACAACATGCCTACGTCCTAGTCCCCAGATCCTGTGATTATATTACCTGACATGGTAAAATAAATTTTGTAGATACAATTAAGTTAAGGATCTTGAGATGGGAAGTAATCACAAGGGTATTTTTAAAGACGGAGGCAGAAGGATTAGCATCAGAGAGGACGAGACAACGTGTAGATGAAAGCTGAGATTAGAGTGATGTGGCTACAAGCCAAGGAATGCTGGAAAAGATGAGGAACAGATTCTCCTCAAGGCCTCCAAAGGAACTAGCTCTGTTGACACCTTTATTTTAACCCCTTAACACTCATTTTGAATTTCCAGCCTTTAGAGCAGTAAGAGAATACGTTTATGTCATGTTAAACCACCAAGTTTATAGTAGTTTGTTTTAGCAGCAAATGGAAATTAATTATTTGTTTATTTGGTTTTTTACTCTTAGAGGAATACATAGTTATTGGTTAGGAATTCAAAAGGAATCAAAGGGTGGAAAGTCACTCTTTGTGTTTTCATATGCATTCCTTTCTTCAGAAATGGTCATATTCATTCTTTCCAATTTTGTACAAATAAGATGATATCAGATATGCATATTTTGTCTTGCAGCTTGCTTTTTAATTAAATATATTCTTGGACATATATCCATGTCAGAATTAATTGATCTAACTCATTCAGTACCATAATGTATTTGACCATTCCTTTATTAGGGACAATTTGGATTGTTCGTAGTTGTTTTTTTTCTTTTTCTGTTCTTCCTTTTTCTGTATTACAAACAATGCTTTAAATGAACTCTCTTCTACAAATATAATCAACTATCATCTCCAGTTATAATGCAAGCAATGAAATTGGTTGAACGTTGCTCTGTGTGTGTGTGCGCGCACATGCCCTGAAGTGAGTTGCGGGGGAGGTGTATCTTCCTATTCAATTGTTTGCCTATAATATATATTACTTTAACTTTTAAAAAAATTGCAAAATATACAGAAAAGCACACAAAATGTAGATCTGTAGTTAAGTGCATTATTGAAAATACTCATGTAATCAGCATCCAAGTCAAGAAATTGGACATTGCTGGTACCTTGTGTGCCCTCTACTGATCACAGCCCCCAAGAGGGAAGTACTATTCTTTTATTTCCTGCTGTTTACTTTTGGTAGAAATCTAACAAGCTTGGTCATCTGGCTTCTTAACCCTTAAAAGATTAAAACTATGAAAAGGCTGATTAGGGTATTCATAATAATATAATCAAGAATTTATGGTTAATCTTGGAAAAAATATAGAAAATGTATGTAAGGACTAAAAGCAAAGTGAAGGTTTGGGGCATTTAGTGTTGGAATCAACAAACCTCTGTGCAAGACTGTAGCTCCTGGGACATCTATATTTAAAGCATAAAAAAAGATTGGCTTATATTTAAGAACACAGGAAATTAAATTAGAAAGAATACCATAGAAGTGGTTAAAAGAAAAAAATTGTGTTTGACAGACATCTGCTTGTTACCTTGAAAATTCAATGAGAGAGACCATGTCAATGTACTGAGGTGTCAAATATATGCATCCATTATGTGATGCATTAAGCAACCCAGTCTTCATCTTTAAAAGCTAAATTGATTGATTCTAAGGGAAGTTCCTAGGAGATTTGATTTAAAGCAGCCTTGAATGAAGGTCTAATTCTTAGTCTATTCTGTTTTGTAAACTCCCCCACAGAAGTCCTTTCTGATCAGCTCTGATCGGTCCAAGATGAAACTGCATTCTGGGCACATATGATTCTTGTCTTTTTTTTTTCTGACTTTTATCCAAGTCCAGAGGATGGTGCTAATGGCACAGAGGTGAGTTCCTCCTCCATGAAAGGCTTGGCTAAATTCTGGGATGAGGTGGTGAATGTGTGGAGCTGGGTCTGCATAGACGAAGAGATCACAGCCCTGATCTCAAACATCTCAGAGCCAGGAATGCCCTTTGAGTTGGACTGCAAAGTTCTATCATTGTTGCTGTTTTTCCCATAAATTTACTTGGCTTTTTTTTTTTTTTTTTTTTATGAATGTAAAGTTTCGGGGATTTGGGAAGTACAAAAAAATTAAAAATTGAAAACTGAAGGGAAGAATACTAAGAATTGGTCATTTGGGCTTCACTTGGTATTGTACACACTAGTGGGGACAGGAGGAACTTTGCCGACACAAAGTAAGGCTTTCTTACTGTCCTCTACTTAACAACAGGTACAGGAAATCAGGTGTGGTTTTGAATACAAAGAGAAGAGTTGGTGTGACCTTGAGTGAATATCTCTGAAGGATTTAGGTAAAGTGAATCTTTAAATTCATTGAAACAAATGAACACTCCTGTGATTAGGAAATTTAGGTTTTTTTTCTCCCAATAAATATACATAATTGTTATTTATTGTATGAAATTACTAGAGACATTTCTTTTAACTAGAACTCAGGTGAAAATTACTTGCTTAAGTACATAAATTTCATTCCCATTTTTAATTTGAGTCACTCTTTGGTATCATTTAACTTCATTTTTGCAGCTGTGAAGAGTTGGGCAACTAAGCCTTCTTTACATTCAAAAATATTATCCTGCTTAGTAAGGATTGGTATGAATGTAATGTTTTATTCCCAGTAAAAGTATAATATCAAATTTACTATTGATGGATGAAAACCTTGGAAACATCCAGTATGGTTTGCTGTTATGATTGATTCTCTTGCTATCTATATTTTGTATGTATTTGATTGTTTTGATATTATAGATATTGACATCGTTTTACTTCTGTCCTTAGTCTCATTTTCAGAAATGATAACTGAAATGGGCTTCAACTTTTTGGCATTCATCCCAAATTGGGGGTGGGGAAGACAACAAAGAGGAATTATTTGTTCTGTGGGTGAGCACCTGTTAATTTTTTTTTATTTTTTTTTTTGAGTTGGAGTCTCACTCGGTCGCCCAGACTGGAGTGCAGTGGCCGCTCCCGGCCACCGCAGCCTCGCCTGCTGGGCTTCGGCGATCCTTCCGCCTCAGCCTTCCGAGTAGCCAGAATTACAGGCACGCGCTACCACGCCCAGCTGATTTTTTGATTTATTGTAGAGATGAGGTCTCGCTGCCCAGGCGGGTCTCGAACCCGCGGGCTCCGGCAATCCTTCCGCCTCAGCCTTCCGAGTAGCCAGAATTACAGGCACGCGCTACCACGCCCAGCTGATCTTTTGATTTATTGTAGAGATGAGGTCTCGCTGCCCAGGCGGGTCTCGAACCCGCGGGCTCAGGCAATCCACTCACCTCAGCCTCCCAAAGGCACGGGATTACAGGCTGAGCCACCCAGCCCGGTGCACCTGTTAATTTTTTTTCCTAGATTCATGATTTTATTTTTGGATGATAGAGGGAAGTAGGAGAAATAAAACTAAAACTAAAGTAATTGTAGTTCATTTGAAATGATATGTGTTCTGCTAGCTTGAGTTCAGTGTATGTTGGTGGTTAAAAATGATTGTCTTCAAAAGTAGTTAGGCAGTTAAGTGTACAGCGTAGGTACCAGCAGACAGGGATTTTGCTCTGTTCACCAATGTATCTCCAGTGTTTCGAATACTACCTAGTACAAAGTAAGTGCTCAAAAAGATTTGTTGAATGTAGACTGGAAGTGTACATTGGCTGCAAATCCCACTACTGACCCTTCATTTGGTCAGTCTGCATATTTTTGAAGACTGTATATTCATAATAGGTCAAAGCCTCACATTTATCATTCTGGTTAATTTTGTGGTCATTATAGTTTGCTATTTTGTGATTTTTTAAAAGAATATCCTTTATTTTCAGTGATTCTTTTTCATTGTTGAGATTTTGCCTCAATTACGTTTCCTTAAATGGATATTAATCTCTTGCATCTATAAAACATTTGCAGTTTTTCATGCTTTATCATTTGATCCTCACTACCGTGCTGTGACATAAGGGGTTCCTAACATTATTGATTATCTGCCCCGTTGTCTACTTCATTTTTTTCTTGCTGGCTGAACCCCATTTTGTTCAGTGTGTTCACCCCTACCTCAAGTGACTCGGGACTAAATCCTGATTAGTCCAAGTCTGTTATGTAAGTTCTTTCCTTTTGCAAGGAATTGATATGAGGCCGAGGAATATGACCGATAAGGATGGAGATACGTTTGGGAGGGAAAGTTTCCTTTCTTTTTGAAAAGATATAAAAGGAATGGCCTCGCCTTGGCTCCTGTTTTTCTGCTGCCTATTGTCATGACTGGATGTGACCACCTGGAACTACAGTCTTTTGAATACAAGGAGAGGCAGCCTGAAAATAAGTTGACATGCTGAATATAGCAGAAGAGAAAGATGGAGAGAACCAGCTGCCAACTTAACCAGCCCTTGAGCTGCCCTACTACTTCACTTTTGGTTACCAGAGAATCCATTTTCCTTATTCCACTTGAGGGCATCCTAACTGATACTGGTATCATTGTTGCCATTTTACAGACAAGGCAACCTAGACTAGTGAGCTTTAAGCAGAATGATCATCATTACATGATGAATTCACTGTTGAAGCCAGGAGAATTTAAAACACATTACTGATTTTTAGTCCAGTGGCTTTCCTGTTCTCTTGTGTAACTGTTCTCTGAGCAGCCCTGCCTACCTGCTTGGGAGGGAACTGGATTACCAAGTTTAGGTATTTGTGTTTGAAGTCAATTTTAGAATTATCTGTTGGTTGATGACCTATGACAGATATTGATTTGGAATTCTTACTGATACCTTGTTAACTACTTATCTTACCTTGGCTGACATAAATTAGAACTTTAATTGCAAATTAACTCCTTGAAGAGAAGTCCTTTCACAATGACTGTAATTTTTTTTTACTGTTTTGTAGCTATACATTTCTTTCTTTTTTTTTTGAGTTGGAGTCTCACTCTGTCGCCCAGACTGGAGTGCAGTGGCTGCTCCCAGCCACCGCAGCCTTGACCTGCTGGGCTCCAACTATCCTTCTGCATCAGCCTTCCGAGTAGCCGGAATTACAGGCGTGCGCTACCACGCCCGGGTAATTTTTTTGATTTTATTGTGGAGATGAGGTCTCGCCTGCCCAGGCGGGTCTCGAACCCGCGGGGTCGGGCAATCCACTCACCTCAGCCTCCCAAAGGTACGGGATTACAGGCTGAGCCACCGAGCCTGGCTGTAGCTATACATTTCAAGATTTTTGTTAAATACTGCCTATACTTGTAGATACATATTTCAAAAAGTGTATTAAATTCTGCAAAGTGACATAGTCCATTTGTTAAAGGAAGAAATAAAATAATAACTGATCAACCTATTGAACTGGATGGGAAAAGGGGTTTTTATGTCTGGCTTTGGCAGTATATAGAACTTTGTTAATATGGGAAGCTTTTGGTTGACCATATACATAATGTTCTGTGCACTGCCATCTCTGGTTGACTTTCTTCTTTTTATTCCACCCTGTTCTTCTCGCCACCTTCCTTCCCTCTTTGAGGTAAAGGGTAAAGAGATTGTGGTCAGTGGCATGTAACACATTCCCTCTTACTACAGAGGCAAATCAGGACAGTATTCAATCTGAGTAAGGGAGTTTATTGTAGATGGAAAATTCAATTAAAAAATATCTATTGTAAGCCAGGTTCGGTGGCTCAGCCTGTAATCCCCCACCTTTGGGAGGCTGAGGTGAGTGAATTGCCTGAGCCCACGGGTTCGAGACCCGCCTGGGCAGGCGAGACCTCATCTCTACAATAAATCAAAAAA
The DNA here is from genome assembly GCF_000164805.1 of Carlito syrichta. NCBI lineage: Eukaryota > Metazoa > Chordata > Mammalia > Primates > Tarsiidae > Carlito > Carlito syrichta. Next base: position 912,886 of record NW_007252938.1, read on the forward strand.
TTAGCCGGGCGTGGTAGCATGCGCCTGTAGTTCCAGCGACTTGGAAGGCTGAGGCGGAAGGATTGCCGGAGCCCTGCAGGTGGAGGCTGCGGTGGCCGGAAGCGGCCACTGCACTCCAGTCTGGGCGACAGAATGAGACTCCAACTCAAAAAAAAACTAGTGTCATGTGAAAGTCACTTTGATGGGGAGAGAGTTAGATATTTTTGAAAAAGTTATTCTTGGTGGAGGCAGTGGCGGCTGATGATAAAGAAGCTGCAGCTGGTGTGGTGGCCCACACCTGCAGTCCCAGCTACCTGGGAGGCTGAGGTGGGCGGACCACTTGAGCCTGGGAGTTCCAGGCTGTGTACCAGTGAATAGCCACTATACTGTAGCCTAGACAACATAGTGAGGCCCTGTGTCTAAAAAATAATGAAGCTGCTGCAAAAGATGACTAAGATAGTCTCCAGTGTCCTGGAGCTTACAGCTGTGACTGTCATCGCCCCCTTCATCCCAAGAGGAAGTGACTGCCATGTTGGGGAGGAGCTCTGTGAGGGCAGAATCCGCACTCCTCCAGTCCTCTTCCTCCTTTTCCCAAGGGTTGGCTAAGCTGAAGTGAGGACTAAAACAGGACTACGTCCTGAGACCGTTCTCCCTGGGAGCAAAGTAGTTTAATAGTTCCCTCAGCTTGTCCATCTCCTGCCAATCTAGTGAAATACTTTAAAGATGATGATCTTGGACAGTGGTGGGACCTTCATTGGGTGCCTTATGGAGTATTTTCTTAATTCTTAATTTCATCTAAAATGACAAGTGAGCCCAAATTCTTGGGAATTGATTAATGACAAAAATCAAAATTCAATCTTGTGTAACTGTTAAGAATCCCTCCTCAGCTGTGATTTTTTTTATTAGAAAATCATATGTCCTTAAAATTTTATGTCACAGGAAAATGAGCCATGTGATGTCCAGATAAGGGTAATTTAACACCACGATTAGCACAGGTGACACCATATGTTGCCGATTACCGACTTCTCCTTAAGGGTGCTCTTGAATTTTCTTTTTGAAGTGCTTAATGATTTGATTTCTCCGTATAAAATTAAATATATCTATAAGTGGAGAACTTACCCTTCAAACCAGCACTTTTCTTCAAGAGATTATCTCAAGCTATGAAAATGGGAAGGTTGTTTAAAAATTGGCATAAGGATGTTCATGTGCCCTGACGTATAAATTCAGGTACTACATTCTGCTGCATTGAACAGAAAACCCGGTTCGTTTGTAATGTCTCAAACAAGGGAGAGCTTGTTTTCCTTTTGCTGCAAGAAATCCAGAGGTGGGCATTCTAGGTTTGGTCCGTGGCTCTGAGAAACCATGAAAGGCCCAAGCTGCTTCTGCCTTTCCAGTCAGCCATCCTTGGTGATCTTGTCACTTTGAAGTTTCACAATGGCTGCTTTCCAGTCAGCACTGCATCTGCTTTCCAGGCAGGAAGGAGGAGAAGGGCAGATGGCAGAAGGCACATGCCAGCTGTGCTTGTTCTCTTTCAAAGAGCTTCCTGGAAGCTCAGTTCAGGGACTTCCGCTTTCATCTCATGAACCAGAACTGTGTCGCATTGCCTCCCCTAACTAACCGTGAGGCTGGGAAACGTAGTTGTTTTGGGGCTGGGAAACGTAGTTGTTTTGGCTGGGCATGTTGTCACCCTGAACACAATTGGAATTCTGTTGGAAAATATTTTGAAAAGAATTAGGTGTCTGTTGTCTCCAAGCTAATACTCAGGAGGAATAAAACATATGAACATTTATTGGAAAGCTGCTACACACAGGATGCTGTGCCTGTTGTTTTTGAGTGCCTTAGAACTCTGAGAGATAGGTCACATCCACATTTTTTATAGAAGAATAATGTAAACTCAGGGTGGATTTAAGGAGATGAAAAAGGGTTAATTGTATTCTTTGTGGATGTGTTCTCTCAATTGACCTACTACACTTGTAATTAATTTGAATGACTATATCTTGAAACCCACTTATTATCATGAGAAATCCTGACAAATTCAATCATAGTAATAAAAATATGTGTGTTGAAAGTCAGCATTCATAAATAAAGACTTGGAGACAACATTGGCAACATAGATTTAAGCCTTAATATTCATAATAAATAAAAGACCTCTGCAAATAATAATAGAAAAGCTAACAAAACCCCCAAAACATGAACAAGTAGACACTTCTCCAGAGAAAATATACAGATAGTAAAGAAAAGTTGGAAACAAATAATTAAATCAGTGCAAATTAAAAGACACACTAAAATGTCATGTTTTGATTTCCAGCTTGGTAAATATTTTTTAAAAATTGTAGGAGGCTGAGGAGGGAGAATTCCTTTAGCCCAGGAGTCCAAGGCTGTGTGGTGAGCTGGGATCATGCTACTACACTCCAGTTTGGATGACAGAGTGAGACCCTGACTCAAAAAAATAAGAATAATAAATTGATAATATCCAGTTTTGTAAGGATCTAAGGGGAAAAGGTATGTTCATGTAGTCTTTTTTTAAAATTTCTAATTTGATTTTATTTTTAAAATATGGGGTACAAATGAGGATTAGGTACACATGTGGCCATCATACAGGTACCCTTATTGATGTTATGTGTTCTTGATAGTACTGTGTATACCATCATTTTGGAGAGCAGATTGGCAGTACCTGTTGATATGAAATAGTCATACTCTATGATTTTTGAACAAAGGCTGTTTGAACAGGCCCACTTCTTGGGATCAATTTTATTTCTTGGGATAAATCATTCTTAGGAAATATTAGCATGATTTTACAAGGTGTTTATTATAGCACTGCAATTAAATAACAATGTGGAACAAGTTAAAATGTCTGTCAGTGGGGAAGTGGTTAAATTAATTGTTATAACCATACAATACAGTTATCAACTGGAAAGCTATCTATGAACTATTAAATAGGCAAGTTGCAAAGAAATATGTCTACTGTTTCTGTGATATCGCTTTCTCTTAAAAAAATTATGTATGTATATAAAATATTTGGGGTACGAGGTTTGGTTACTTTTTACTGTTTATACTTAGCTATTTGAGTTTTTGCAAGGGTGAATTATTCTGTCTATATATGTGTGTGTGTGTTTTGCACGGAAGAATTACCTGTTTTTTAAGCAGTAATGACTTTTTGAAGGAGAATTTTTTTAAAATAAAGGTATATATACATTTGTGATTCTCAAAATGCAGATAGTAATTTTTATGACTTATTTTCTGAGAGAGCTGGGGACCAGATGAAATGGCAGAGAGGAAACAGTCTGGAAAAATAATCTAAATTATAGAATATTGGAAAAGAAATGCTGTCTTCCTTTGTTTTTAGTGACCTAGAACTCCTTTGTATCAGTCAGAATAGGTTTGGTTGAATTGCAGTAACAGCTCCGAATCTCAGGGGCTTACACCACAGAGATTTATTGCTCGTTCTTGGTCCAGGACTCTTGAGAGTTTGCTAACAGAGTGAATACTGAGACTCCACCCACTTGTGCTTTACCACTCACCATGACAGGAGAAGGAACTGGCAGATCCTGCACTTCCCAGAAGTGAGACACATCACTTGTACTTCCTGCTTCATCAGGCATAGCAAGTCCCATAGTTGTGCCTACATTTGAGAAGCTGGGCAGTGCCATCCTCCCATGCGCTCAGAAGGAGGATACTTATGATATTTGGGAACACTTCAAAGGGATACTGTGAGATGAGTTATCACTAAAAAGCTTTCTGAACAGTGCCTTACATGTAGTTCTAAGTGTTTATTTTTATGGCTATAGTAACTTACACTAAGCTAGAGAAATTTCTTAAGACATACAGAAGAAATGGTTTACATATTTATTGAATCAACAAGTATTTGTTTCATTCATGTCATTGTGATAAAACTGTGAAAGATAAAAATATTTGCATATAAGTGAGATTTTGTGAAAACTTTTCTTAAATTTTTTGAAAATCCTCTCACCCCACAACATGTTTACTCCAAGTCTGTCTATGAAGAAAGTGCTCATTATAAAGGAAATTTCTGTATAACTTTTAGTGTGCATTTTCAAAACTCTTAGTGTTAACACTAACAAAACTTGTACTTAATCTATTTAATAATAAATTCCTATATATGTTAACTATCAGATGTGTGTGACAGCAGTAACTCCTTAGCTATGCTTGTAAGGGAAGGTACGTTGCATTACAATAAAGGAAATCTTTTTAGAAGGTTTCTATACACATGAAGTCCAAGTGTAGAGTTCTTTACTTATAGTGATGTCCATCATTCAGTACAAAGATGTTCTCATCTGGGCATCATGAATTTTTCCTCCCTCTCTGATCTTTTCTTCCTTTCCCCATAGTCTTTTCAGTCTTTTTATCCTTAAACTGTCCCCAGGGACTCAGCTCTTAACCATAATAAGTTCCTTTCTGTTTTCCTGTAAATGAGGAAATGTTTCAGGTCCTTACATTTCTCAGAGTGGAACATCTGTAAGATAAACAGATTTTCTTCTAGAATCCGGGAGGAGATAGAAAATTCCTCCTGCCAATTTTAAAAAATGGTGACTTGAATCTCAAGAAATTTTAAATAATGTATCCACAGCCTAATTTATTTGAGCTTCAGGCTAACTTTGTGGCCTTACATTCTCCGTGCTAACATGTTTGATTCATTGACTTTGTCTTACTTCTCTAGCCATTGACTAGAAAAAGCTGTCTTTACAATTCTTAAATAAACTTGTTTAAAAACGATGAAGCTGTCCTCGTGTTTTCATTTACTGATAAATTTCACCTGCCAGTATTCAGCAGCCTTTTTCTGGCTGTAAATATCAAAATCTTATTAAGAGAGCCGTCACACTTTTTTTGATGTAGATATACACCGAATGCCAAAATTTAAGATGCTTGTTTATATAAGCAACAAGCATTCTGTGAATTCAACAGAATTTTGTGTCATTATTCTCAGACCCCTTGTGTTTAGTGTTTCATTTTGGTAGCACTTCCTTAAGAGTATTAGTATCAACACTTCCAGGCCAGGTGCTGTGGCTCACACCTGCAATCCCGTCACTTTGGGTGGCTGAGGCAAGAGGATTGCTTGAGCCTAGGAGTTTGAAACCAGCCTGGGCAACATAGCAAGACCTTGTCTCTACAAAAAAAAAAGAAAAACAAATTAGCTAGGTTTGGTGGCACATGCCTATAGTCATAGTTACTCAGGAGGCTGAGGTGGAAGTCTTGCACCCAGGAGATCAAGACTGAGGTGAGCTGTGATCATGCCCTGCACTCCAGCCTGGAGACAGAATGAGACTCCAACTAAAAAAAACCAAAACAAACCCACAAAAGACAAAACAAAACCCACTTCCTTAAGAGAGGACAGGAAAGAGAATTAGCATTTTCTTTTGGAGCACTGTGTGCCAACACTATGTTATTACCTGTTGTCTCATTAGAAGTTTGCTTTTAGACCAGTAGATTCCTCATACTAGTAGCATTAATATTGATAGTAAACAGAGAACTGACAGTTTGGTGCTTTACTGGTCTGTCTCTGAGCTTCTTGAGGGCAGAAATTGTATCTTGTTCTGTGTATCTGCAGTGGTGTGGCACAGTGTTATTAATATAGTTCATTAAATGAATGTCTGTGTAAGTGGGTGAATAAATGGATAACTGAGTGGTCATAGAGTCAGATATACCACCTGGTCCCTAGTCTGGAGAACTTTATGATTTAGAAATAATTAATGTATCTTGAAATTGATCAGTCAGTGAACATTAGAAGGGCTTCCTAATTGATAGAGTATTGAAGCTTGTCTATCACGTATAAAGTGAACCCACCTGTTCCTGTCACTCATCACACCACTGCAAACTCTCATTGTTATACAGCATCACAGCCTGTAGTTAATTAACCCATATTCTGTCAGAATGCTGCTGGAATTTCCCTGAACACAGAACATCTCAGTCCCAGAAGATGGGAGACTTGCCAACGCAACACAATCAAGGGTTAGAGTCCTCCTCCCTGCCTGTCGCCATTGTGCATAGTGGAGCAGGGTGTGTTGAAGAAGCAATGGGTAGTGTCACTTGCCTTTCATCAAGGAGCAGTCATAAGACTGTGGGAGCTCATACACCTTTGGTAAGGCTGAGGAAGTGAACAAAGCTCTCCTTGCCCTTTGCTCCTCTAAAAATGCTATTACTGTAATGGTGAGCTGCAGGGCACAAAGTAGGAAGAAGCAAATTGTGCCTGTGGGTAAATGCTGGACATATGCCCCACTCCCCCTTCCCTGCTGATGACTGTTTCTCTGTTGGAAGAATGGCCCCTGGCCAAGACTGTTTGTGCCTAGTCAAAATGCCCTTAAAGATAGCAATCTGCTAACTCAAGACAGTTACAGAGAGTCAGTGCTTTGTTTCTGCTTCTTTGCATGCAGCGCTATTGTTTGTGTCTTGCTCCCTTTCCCATACTGAGGGATATAATCTCTCCCCACATCTACTGGGGTGCTTAGAGCTTTGTACCAATCTTGTACCCACCAGCAGTCATCAGTTCCCTCCTGTAAGTAGTAATAAACCCATGTCTTTACCAACATTTCCTTTGGGGGATTTCTTTGGAATAGTGCCCTGTCCTATTTGGGGCTGCCATGATACAGTGCTTCAACTTTCTTTCTTTGACTTTCTCTCATAGCTATGTATTTTCTTTTATTCTTCAAATATCTACTTCCTCTGCCTCCAAAAATAGGTAAACAAAGAAGAACTCTAGAAGGTATTTAGTAGAGATTCTCCCCCACCCTCATCCACATTTAGATAATAGAAGTGGGGTCTTTCAGATACCACTGAGGACTATTTTCTCAATCTGCCTCATATCGTGGGCAATCAAATAAGGGTCAGAAGAAATAAGTTACTGATAGAACATGCAGGCAGAGAGAATGAGTCCTGTTAAAAGAAAAACTTAAGACAAATTAAATTTAACAGAGTTTAATTGAGCAAAGAATGACTAGACAGCCCTTAGAGCCAAAATAGGTTCAGAGTGACTCTGGAGCTGCTACATGGTCGGATAACATTTATGAATGGAAAAGAAAAAGTAAGACAGAAAACTGAAGTGAGGAACAGAAACAGCTGGATTGGTTACAGCTGGGCATTTGCCTTATTTGAACCTGCTTTTAACAGTTGGCTGCCAGGCCGGGCGTGGTGGCTCATGCCTATAATCCCAGCACTTTGGGAGTCTGAGGTGAGAGGGTTGCCTGAGTTTGAGACCAGCCTGGGCAACTTGGCAAGACCTCATCTCTACAATAAATAAAAAAATTCGCTGGGCATGGTGACGCATGCCTGTAGTTCCAGCTACTTGGAAGGCTGAGATGGAAGGATCCCCTGAGTCTAACAGTTTGAGGCCGCGCTGGCCATGAGTGTGCTACTGCACTCCAGCCTGGGCTACAGAGACTCCAACTCAAAAAAAAAAACAAAAAAAACCCAAAAACCAAACAGTTGGCTGCCTATGGTTGGTTGGGACTTCACTACTTGTTACAAGAGTAGGTTACACCCTGTTTACACATCAGGTTAGGTTGTAGCTCACTCTGTATGGAGAAACTTTTAGACCAAACTTAAAATATGTGCTGAGGCGGCTTTAGGCCAAACTTAACTGAATAGAACTTATTTTCTAGTAATCTGAGCTGATCTTCCTTATAAGCTCCTTTCTATTACAGAAATATGGGGGAGAAGAAGTGCTTAAATTATGATTTAGCAACAATTTAAATGACTTTTAGATATAAAAGCTGTTTCCTCGCTAAGATGGCATCTGGGTGGGCAGTGGGTGGATAGGGAGACTGTCTGGGTAGATGGAATCCATAGGCCCACCTAGTGACCTCTGGATTCCTTTTGGCTGTCCATGGGACAGCTGCCCTGGCCTGTTGCTTGGACCAGAAATGGCTGAGGATGACAACCCTCCCTGATGTCCTCTGTGGAAGGGCCTGATTGGTCCTTGCCTGTTTCTCCTTGATCATGTTGGGTGGTGCTCCTGGCAGGCTCTACTTCCTTTTGGCAAACTGCCACATCCTTCTTGGCCTTGTGGTCCCCTGCGGCCTTTGTAGTGGTGTCATCTTCCTCCTTACCACTGTGGGCTCTCAACCCATCCCACCCCATCTGCATCTGCTCACTCTCATCTGCCCCTATCCAGACATGGTTTTCTGGGTGTGTGTTAACAAAAGTCCAAGCTGTGGAGGAAGGATACACTCCAGCTATTGTTCTATTTGACTTTGTTGTAGCACTGAGTTTTCTTTGATATGGCTGACCTGGGGATGGTGTGGTGTGGCCTGCCAGGCAGGCTTTCCCCAGAATCCTAACTGGAAAGCATGGCAGAAGCCCTCCCACCCAGTATTTCTCTCACCTTCTGAGCTCACCTCCCAAGATGGGAGGTTGGCCACATTCATCCTCTTCCTCTTTCCTCTGGCTCTTCTCATTTTTCGTTTTCCTGTGGGCCAGGTTCTTTCCTCATCCTGTCAGATTGGAACAGTTTAGAACTTCCCATACAAATAAAATATATAACTCTGTGACCAAGTCCTTCTGGCTCTAATATGTTTATTGAAGTTAAAGGGATTTAGAAAAATACATTTTCTCTGGATAAGACTTGAGGTAAAGCTTCTTCTCCCCTCTTCTTTTTCCTCTTCCTGCATTTCTGCTGTAACGGAAGGCTTGCCTAGGCAAATAGATCCCTTTGATAGATTGGGGGTGGCTGTGTTCAACTCAAGTATATCAGTAACTTTCAAAAATACTCTCTTCATTAAATCTAGAAGAATTTAAGGGGCGTTGATTACCTACCTGGGAAAGCAGACCTTGAAGCAGTTAAGACTATTTTTAATTAAAGATTTTTATAGACTTCATATCTTAAACAGAGTTTCAAGTAATAAAGTGGCCGCTGCCTCAGCTCTCTGAATGTCTTAAAGGATGCAGTGTGATGGCTGGCCAAATTGGTCCTTTTGGGATCTTTCAGGCACCAATGGCAGCACCATCAGAAAAAATAAAGTTAAGAGTAGATTAGTTCTGGGCCAAGCTCACGCCTGCAGTCCCAGTACTTTGGGAGGCTGAGGTGGGAGGATTGCTTGAGCTCAGGAGTTCAAGACCAGCCTGGGCAACATAACAATACCTTGTTTTTACAAAAAATTAGCCAGGTGTGATGGCACGTACCTGTAGTACCAGCTACTCAGGAGGCGGAGGATTGCTTTAGTCCAGGAGTTGGAGACTGCAGTGAGCTGTGATTGTGCCACTGCACTCCAGCCTGGGTGACAGACTGAGACTGAAACCCTGATATGAGAAAAAAAAAAAAAAGGACTACTTCTGTAATAGTCACAACTACTAGTGACTCTAAAACTTGGATGGAGATTTTACAAAAGGAACTTAAATATTATGATGAAGCAGTTCTTGTTTCCTCTGTTATTGAAGTGGGATTTCCTGTTTTTAAATCAATTGAAAACCAAATTTCTATCCTTTTCATAATTTTGTTTCATGTTCTTGCTCAATTTAGCTTGATGTAGAAAGATGGGGGTCTGTGTGACAGAGAAGAGGAAGTGGGGGAAGATAGGTTATTTGGCGTCATTTTAAACATTACATTTTAGGCTTATATAATTGCACTGGAATTGGAAGTCCTTATTAGTTCCTTTTTCACAAAGGCACAAGATTAACACTCTAGGAGGCCATTTGCTGACCATGCCAAGCTTTGCAATATTTGCATCCTGAATATATTTGAATTTTAAAAGAATGTTTGAGCAGAGTACTTGACATTCCTCTATGTTTTGAGTCCCTTCTCCTTTTGGTAGTTTCTCACTGTTTTTATTATTGTGCTTTATTTCAGGCTTGTAAATCTGTTCAGATATTTCTAATCCCACGCACATTTCCTTGTAGCCACCGTCTCCTGTGGTGGCTCTCTGGTGGGTGAGTGACTGTTCTTTACTTGGGCAGCATCACACATTCACAGCATTTTGTAGATAGTTGATTGACTCTTTCTATAGTTGCTTTCTCCATCTCAGATACAACTGGACCTGGTGGAGGGCAGACTGCCTCTGTACAATGAAAATGAACCAGGAGAGATTTTTAGGATAACGTTCATTCATTTATTAAACATATACTCAGTACTATGCTGGATTGGGAGTATAAAAACACAGGATACATAGTACCTGATCTCAAAGAGTCACAGTTTAGTCAGGGAGGCAGGTAAGCAAACAGTTATGGTAGAGTAGGGAAAGAGAAGGATGATCACAAATTATTTATAGTTCAAACTGAGATACTTTTTAAAGTGAACATAGAGGCCAGTTGTGTTGGCACGCACCTGCAGTTCCAGCTACTTGGAAGGCTGAGGTGGAAAGTTCGCCTGAGATTGAGGCTGCCAGTAGCCATGATTGTGCCATTGAACTCCAGCCTGGGGAACAGAGCGAAACATTGACTCAAAAATAAATAAAATAAATGTGAAGATAGGGTTTGCTGTACACTCTTAGAATGGGGAAACAAATTTTAGAAAGTTACCTCTGTCTTCAGCCTTTCAAGTAACTAGGACTACAGGCACACAACATCACAGGGCTAATCTATTTTACTTCTTGTAGAGACGAGGACTCACTACACTGCCCAGGCTGAGGCACACTCCTCCTGGCCTCAAGCAGGAGTTGCAATGGGGGAGGCGGGGTGAGTAGTGCTCACCAAGGCATTTAGGAAGTGAGTAAAGCGGATTTATTAAAGAGAAGATACCTTGGAAAGCACAACAGACAGGACAACAGTGAAGGTCTGTTGACTGCTGAAAAAAGGTAGGAGCCTGAGGTTCTTCCCAGGGGAGTTCCACCCTCTCTATGGTTAGGGTGAGTGTTAGGATTCACATCATGCATTTGGGTTCCTGCCATACAAATGCGATAGTTCTGATTGGTTAATTTTTTACCTTGATTTTAAGCCACTTCTGGGCCATCCAGAAGCTTGTAAAGCAGCTGGTCTTGTGGATTGTGGGGCTTTGTTTCTTTAGCAGCAACATTTGACTGCTCTTTGTCCTGGAACCATAAGCAAATATTTTACAACTGGCTATTCAGCTTTTACAATTCTTGTAATCTTATTCTGAGATTTCCTTCCTCAAAAGAGTTTACCCAGTCTACCCAATTGATGCTGTCCTAATTGGGACTCCTGTTCCTCCACCAGGCCCCCATTTTTCCACGACCACTTGTGATTGTTTTTTGGGTTGTAGATGTTGATATGTTTGTGTGTGTGTTTTACAAATAGCCTCTGAACAGCTGTTTGTGGCTTGATCTTTCAGACCTTGTTATTCTCGTTATTCTTCAGTGAAGACCACTCATCTCCCCCGTACCACATGTCAGAATGCACATCCTGGAACATTGGGAAGCTACCTTATTTCCAGCTTTTTCTCTAGAAATTTTGGGTTCCTGTCCTCCCAATCTTGTGGTCATTCCTGTCTTTCCACACAAGCAGTTATTATTGGCAGTTCTTTTTTTTAAAGGGAGGGATCTTTCTTCCTCTCTAGAAGTAATTCCTTCGGTATCTCCACACCATCCCTGGCCCCTCACCACACTAAGCTTTTAAAATAAAGAGGCAGACTAAAGAGACATAATTAGACTTTGTTCCCACTGTTGCCTAACATTCCTTTTAGGCACTGTCTTTGAAGTGAGTGAACCCTATTTTGAGATAATGTGCTAAAGGATGAAAGATCAGACAAAGGATCAGGTTGGGAGAAACCAGTATGTAGTGAAATAGATTCATTTAATCAGAGGCTTCTCCAGGCACACACTTGTCTTGGGGCGATTATGGACAGATTACTGCTAGATTCTAATAGAATCAGAATTTGCTGAAAGCAGAAGTTCAGATGTAATTCGATACACTCAAACTCTTTGTCTCAGGCCTTACCTGGTTATTTGTAGTTCTGTCCCCAAGAACTGTGGTGTAAGCCATTGCTTTTGTACTTTTGTGACTCCGGATGTGCTTTTTCCTCTTCTGTTTGTTGTGTGTTGATTTCTTGATGTGATCTATCCCCAGGCTACTTGCACTGGGCTCATTTTACTTTGGTTCAGCATGTGTTCAACAACTATTATTTGAGTCCCTAACTATGCACCAGGTGCTATTCTAGGCAGGGAGTAATATTAGCAAACAAAACAAAAATGCCCTGCCACTGTGGCACTTATATTCTTGTGGGGAGAAATAAATAGGAATAATCATAACAGATAAGGAAAGAATGTGTTAGAAGGTAATAAGCACTGTGAATAAAAACACAGAGCAGGTTAAAGGGCTGGGAATGTAGGTACTAGCAGGGGAAACGGTGAAGTTTCTACTCTATAAACATGAGTGGTCAGGGTAGTTCTGAGAGGCAGTATTTGAGCAAAGATCTGTCTGGGCATGAGGGAACAGGCGGTGCAAAGGTTCAATAGGAAGGCCTGCATAGTTGGGAAGAGAGAGAGGAGGCAAGAGAAGGAGAAGAGAGGTCAGGGGATGTCACAAGATAAAGGGTGATGTCAGTTGCTGTGAAGGTTTTAGGCTTTTATTCTAGTAAACTAGGGAAGCCCTGCAGAGTTTTGAGCAGAACAGGATGGAGATTTAACTTGTTTTAATAGTATTCACTGACCCTTGTGTGAGAGTTGACTAGGTGCAGGGTGGGTGAGGCTAGAAACTGGAGGCTAGTTAGGAGGCCATTGCAGTAGGAGAGGTGAAGATGGCTGTGAGCAGGATGAGATTATGGCAGGGGTGGTAAGTGGTGGTGAGGTCCGAGTAGATGTCCCTTCATCCTTCATGCCCTAGTGCTTCTAGTCAAGTGCATCTGACTGGACGGCACGTAAACCATTCACGTTCCTAGTATCTATGTGATGGATTCCTTTGCTTATGGGAGCATGTGTGCAGCATCTGTGTGTGTAAATGTTTGGGGGTGTAAGAGTCATTCTCAAATTTTAGCTTGCTCTGTTTTATTTTTGTTATTTATTTTTATTTTATTTTAAGATGTGGGATACGACTCCGAGTTAGGTATACAAACGTTGATTATGCAGGTACCCTTGTTGATGAGGTATGCCCCTCCCTCCCCTAGCAGTTTCCCTCAACTGCTAATCCCACCTCCCCCGCCCCCCGCAGTTTCCTACTACCACCAATCCCTTTCTTATAGTATTATGATAATTGTTCAAGGTTCGCTAATGAGTGAGAACATATGGTACGCTGTTCTTTGTTTCTGTGATGGATCACTGACTATGATCGACTCTAAATTCAACCAGTTTGCTTCAAAGTCCATATTTTTGTCCTTCTTTATGGCTGCATAATATTCCATTGTATATATGTACCACATTTTTTTATCCAGTCCAGCTTTGATGGGTTGTATGGTTGGTTCCATGTTTTTGCTAATGTGAATATTGCTGCAACAAACATACGTGTGCAGGTATCCTTTTTATAGAATGATTTGAGTTCCTCTGGGTATATTCCCAATAGGGGAATTATTGCTGGGTCATATGGAAGGTCAATTTCTAGTTCTTTCAGAAATTGCCACACTGTCTTCCAAAGAGGTTATACTAGTTTGCGATCCCACCAGCAGTTCCTTTTTCTCTACATCCTTGCCAGCATCTGTTGTTGTTTGTTTTATTAATGATGGCTATTCCTACTGGGGTTAGGTGATATCTCAATGTGCATTTCTCTGCTGATAAGTGAGGCTGAGCACTTTATCATGTGTCTGTTGGCTGCCCGTATATCTTCTTTTGAGAAGTGTCTATTCATGTCTTTTGCCCACTTTTTAATGGGCCTGTTTGGTTTTTTTCTTTCGTAACGTTTGAGTTCCTTTAGATCCTAGATGTTAGGCCTTTGTCAGATATACAGTTTACATGTTAGGCCTTTGTCAGATATACAGTTGGCAAATATTTTTTCCCATTCTATAGACTGTCTTCCTGCTGTTTTGACAGTTATCTTTTGCTTTGCAGCAGCAGCTTGCTCTGTTTTAAAGCTGGAATGAATGTAACCATCCTTTAGCCCCGGTTAGTAATAAAAATGGTTTATCTGTTTACTTTAAAAGTAATACATCCTTTAAAGAAACAAATAAGTATTTGTAATATACAAAGCAAAATTGTTCCACTCCATCCCCAAGGCTGCCACCACTAAAATTTGGCACTCATTCTTAATATGAGTCAATTGAAAATATTCCTTACTTTGGAGGGTGTTAGAAGTTTAATGCAAAAATGACAGTCATTTATAGAATAAGTATCTCTGAACTTTACAGCTAAGCAAAAATATTACTGAGGCCAACTAAAATCATATGGAATTCAGCCAAGATGAGCCAGTTGAGAGTGTTGCCAGCCCTGACCGAGGGCAGAATGCTGACAGGGCAGGGGGAGACACAGGCAGGCCTTCAAAAAGGAAACTGATAGCAACGGAGGGAATTTTCACCTGATGCAGCATTTACTACTTAGCACTCCAGTGAGTTACTCCTGCTTGATTTCTTTCATATTGTCATACATTGTTGATAGACAATAAGTCTGGCTAATAATTTTTCATGAACCCTTCAGTCATAATTGTGTGGCCCAGAGTACCCAGGCGGCCAAGTGTGGCCTGCTGCCACACCAGTGGCCTCATAGCAAGGATCTGAGAGGGGACAGATGCTGAAGGGGAAAGAATATTTTAAATATCACTTGAAATCTCATACTCTGAGGCCCAAGTTTACCTTTGGAACCATAAGACCTGCATCTCTTTCCAGTCTCCATAAGCACTTGTGACGGCATTTCTATGAGCAGTAGCTATGACCAGTCTGGTTCAAGTTCCAGCATCTCTTCCTGTTATTTGTGATGCCTAAGCGACTTAACCTCCCAACCCTCTGTTTCCTCTCTGTAAAACCTCCCAATCCTCTGTTTCCCCTCTGTTGAATATCTGCTTCCTAGAGGTATTCTAAGGATCACATCAGGCAGCATACACAAAAATACAGGAAACATACATGGTACAAAGCTCAGTAAACAGCTCCTTACCCCTTCACCAGTGGGGCTCAATCCATTAATTTTGATGACTGATTAATATCTTAGATGTTTATAGTTCATTCAGTTTTGTATATGAAGTATATTGCATTTAATATGTGATGTGATTAATGTGGCAGGGCCCCAAACAAAATGAAACAAACTTAGCAATAGTTTTTATTTTAGTGTGTTCTTTGTTTGCAAATTCCTCTCTTCAGTGCCTCAAATCACATTACTGAAGACAACTGTAGTTGTCTAAAAAGGACAAAGATTAATTTCCATTCTTTGTGGGAGGAGAAGAGACAGGATGACCTCATAAGGACCCTTGATGCATCACAAATGCCAGTTAGATGCTTTACTCTGCACGTCATGTTGAACTGAATGAAATTTTCTCACTGGCACTGGCAGATTTGGAATATCTGAAAAAGTCCTTAGAAACCGATTGACCAGCATTTTAAAAATATGATCATAACTTTACAACTGAGTAGCAGAATAAATTCTTGTGGGATTTTGGCCTCTTCTGAAGATATCTTTGTGTGCTTCTTGAAACATTTCTTTCTAACTGTGATCCATTTTGGTGGGTTTAAACTGGGCATTGGCAGTTTCCTTCTGTATGACACAGGAGTTTAAGTAGATTATTTCGCAGGTCCCCTTCAACTTTGAAGTTAAAATTGACTCAAAATTTTGTTTTTTTTCTTTTCTTTTTGAGTCAGGGTTTCACTCTTTCTCTCAGCCTGGAGTGCAGTGGTACAATCATGGCTCCCCACAGCCTCAACATCCTGGGCTCAGGCAAGCCTCCTTCCTTAGCCTTGTGAGTAGTCAGGACTACTGGTATACGCTGCTGCACCTGGCTAATTTTTTGACTTTTTTTTGTAGAGATGAAGTCTTGCTATGTTGCCCACAATTGTCTTGAACTCTTGAGCTCAAGTGATCCTCCCCCCCTTGGCCTCCCAAAGTGCTAGAATTACAAGTATAAGCTACCATGCCTGGCCTAAATTTTAATTTTAAGCCGTGGAGAAGACAGTCTTGAAAGATGCCTGTAGTCAGGCTTGGTGGCTCAGCCTGTAATCCTGTGCTTTGAGAGGCTGAGGTGAGTGGATTGCCTGAGCCCGCGGATTCGAAACCCGCCTGGGCAACTTGGCGAGACCTCATCTCTACGCTAAATCTAAAATCAGCCAGGCGTGGTAGCGCATGCCTGTAGTTCCAGCTACTTGGAAGGCGAGGCGGAAGGATCACCGGAGCCCAGCAGGTCGAGGCTGCGATGGCTGGGAGCGGCCACTGCACTCCAGTCTGGGTGACAGGGTGAGACTCCAACTCTTAAAAAAAAAAAAAAGTCTGTGAAACTAGTAGATAAGTGATGCTTTCTATGTGGGAAGTCTCTCGAGCTGTTCTCTTAAAGTGAGGAAAGTTGACAGAAGGAAGTTATTGAAGCACACCAAGTGAATAGTGTGGTTTTCTCCTAGTCTGCTTTGGTCTCTAGACATTCATTTTGATAACAGTAGACTTAGGAGCGCAGCTGGTAACTGGTATTAATTAGATAGCTAAAAGAATTTGAGCTCTTTGGAAACTGATGTAGTATAACCATGGATTAGTTTTAATATTATCTTTATGAAGTCTGATACATGAAAAAAAGATATTACTTGGATCAGTCTTAAGTTTCCTAGTTTAATAGGACTTTGGGAGAGGCTCTTAATGATTACATTTTCAATGTTCCTTGCTGCAAAATGGTCTATTTGCCTATTTTTATCTTCGCTATTTAATTATAAGGGCTATAGTCAGTAATAAGTGAAATAAAGGTGTGTGAAATACTCTGAACTGTTCTGCACAAGTGTTATACTCTACAGAGAGGGTCTTCAGAGAGGGTTGTCATTAACATCATGAGCTTCCTTTTTATACAAAACTACTGTGTGTGGGGCGGAGAATTAAACGATCTCATATACAAACAAATCAGCTTAAAAAAATTCTAATTGGAAAGCAAGGAGAAAGTACCTTTGTCATTTTGCCAAGGGGTAATTGACTCCTTTCTTTTTCTTCAATAATGCTTCTCTATAACTTCTTATATACAAACACACACACACACACACACACACACACACACACACACACACCTTTTTTGGTTTATACACTTATTATATTCTTTTTTTTTTTTTTGAGTTGGAGTCTCACTCTGTTGCCCAGACGGAGTGCAGTGGCCGCTCCCAGCCACGGCAGCCTCGACCTGCTGGGCTCCGGCGATCCTTCCGCCTCAGCTTTCCAAGTAACCAGAATTACAGGCATGCGCTACCACACCTGGCTGATTTTTTGATTTATTGTAGAGATGAGGTCTCACTGCCCAGGCGGGTCTCAAACCCGCGGGCTCAGGCCATCCACTCATCTCAGCTTCCCAAAGCGCGGGATTACAGGCTGAGCCACCGAGCCCGGCACACTTATTACATTCTTATGAAAAATATGGAAGGTGCAAAAACAGTATATGAAGCAGAAGGTAAGAAAGCACCCATGATTCTACTACCTGCTGGAGCAACCTCTATTAACATGTTTCCTTGAATCCCTTTTTCTTTGATCTTAGTAAAAGTCATCATGTACATACATATGTAGTCTTATAATCCTTACAAGCCTTGTATTTGCTTCACATGATGTCCCCAGCATATTGCAGTGATAGGGTGAAGATTTGGAGTCTCAGCCATTATAGACATTGAGTGACTAAGTCAACTTGGAATTACTTGGTTTTTTGTGCTTTTGTTTAAGTCAGACCTTTTTTGTTTAAACTACTTAAGTTGAATATTCTTAGATTGTTTATAGCCCAAAGCATCTTAGAAAGCCATCTAGAGTGTATTATTTAATTCCCCTGTATAATTTCTTACTTTTACAGCATGTGAATGTAGAATTAATTTCTATAAGTGGAGGTTTCTTGGTCAAAGATTATACACTTTCTTGTTTTTGATTTCTGAGGTTTTATTTCATTTTATTTCCAGCTTATTATAAGACTTTAAAACAATTTTCATTTTAGTGGTTGTGTGTGTGTGTGTGTGTGTGTGTGTGTGGTGTTTTAGATTGGTAGGATTCCCCTTCCCCCTTTTTTTCATAAAAATGTTTGGTTCACCATAGTATTGGTTATTTCTTTCTTTATATACACTTTTTGAATAACTCTTATGCATAGCACTTCTGTATGCATTGCTTCATTTAATAACCCAGATAGATGGCTGGTATTTTGCTCTTTCACCCAGTTTATGAGGTTTCCTCTTTTGTAGGGGTATTTATACCCATTAGTGTTGACTGAATGTTTGGTCTTATCCTTGGTTTCTTGAGCTAGGTTATCAAATTACTACGCTTTCTTATTGTTGATCTTTTTCTGAGTTTTGTTTATCAACTTTTTCTCTGTTTACAATAAGGAAAACAATTTGTGATGTGGGAGTTATATGTCCAATTTTTGTTCTTCTTGTGGACACATTTAAAATATGAACTAATTTGTTTATCATTGATTTCGTGTCTGTGGAGTTCCCCTAAACCTTGTGAGCACTTCAGCACATTTTCTTTCTACCCCTCACCTTCTGAATTTTGTTGAAACAATGAGAAATATTTGTTTATACTTTTTTTTAACATTATGCTCCTTTAAGCGTCCTTTCTGAATATTTGCACTGTGATCTCAACACTGTTAAGCATGCATTATTTAGATCACTCTGACTTTATTAGCTTTATTGCTCACTGCTATTTCTTTTATATTTCTATATATCTTCTACTTTCTTGAGTTCTTTATTCTGTTTTTTTCATTGATTATATATCCTCCTTCCTTAAGAATAGTTTTCCACACAAGATAGGTGGAAGGTATATTTCTGAGTCCTATGTATTATTAATATATTTATTCTGCTTTATCATAATGATAATTATGATATTGATAATTTCTCTACTTTCGGAATTCCTTCAGAGTCCTATAAATATTGCTCTGTTGTCTCTTAACACTTAGTAAAGTAGATGAGACACCAATGTTCATCTCATTCATATTCCTTTTTATTTGTTTAATCTTGGTGGTAGTCCAGAGATGTCTATCAGACTGTTTTTTTTTCTGACATTCAAAAATTCTGGTATGCATGCATAATCTTTTATGATTATTTCTGCCAAGCTCCACGTGAATAATTTCAGTCTAAAAAAACTCATTTTAAGCTATATTTTTCCCATTATTTACTAATTTTCCTTTGCTTGACTATTATTTCTTCTTTCTTCCTGTAATTCCTCTTACACATATTTGATATTTTGGGTCTATCATTCAAGTGCTATCCTGTTTACTCATACTTTCTCATTTCTCATGATTTTCCTGTGAGTTCTGGGAGGTTTTCTTGAGCAGGCATGAGTTAGGTTTTCTGCAGTAGCCATTCTGCATTTCACTGTCTCTGTTCCTTAGGCCACCAGTTTTGCTTTTTACATTCATACTATTTCCTGTTGCTCCTTTTTTATCTTTCTTCATAATAACTTTTGTATCAATGATGCAGTGCCCTTTTGAATCTTACTGAGAATGCAAATTTTAAAATTTACAAACTTGTTTTGTTTCTTACAGTTACCCTAATTATTCAAGTTTTTCCACTTCTCCTAAAATATTGAGTCTCCCTCTCTAGTTTGCTGGCTTCTCTGTTTACTCATTTGTCAAGTGAGGTCTAGTTTGTTCAATATTGGTAACCAAAATATGCTTTGTCAGAGGTTGTATAGGCCATTCATTGTTCAGTTCTTTTCATTCCAGGCAAAAGTAGGGAAAAATTAGATTTATTGTGATCTTTATATCAGCAACTTGGAGTTCTAATATTTGCGTGTGGTAGGGTTAGAGCTGTAGGCAGCGGGAGACAGCTGCAGGGCAGACTTTGCCTTTGTTCAGGAACAGTCTCTCTTTTGTGTCTGCCTTGGCAGCTCCAGGGCTACTGGGGTAGTTTCCCTTCCCTGGAATAGCTGCCAGGTCTCCGCGTCCAGGCTGGTTCTCCAGCTCTAGTTCTCCAACCTCTAACTCCAATCCCAGAGCTGTCAGTAGGCTTGGAGAGGGGTTCCCTAGTGAACTTGACCCTGTGTATGTAGTGGAGTGATGAAGAGTTGAAGCTTGCGTCTGATTGCCATTGTGTTCCAATCCTGGTTTTGCTATTCATTAGCTCTATAACAATGGTCATCTTGTTCAACTTCTGAGCACCATTTTACGTGTGTGTATATGTATAATAATATTGAAATTTGTTAATGACTTAAGGCATCTAGTTGGGTGTCTGGCCCACAATAATTGATGAATGCAGCAGTTTTGTTGTGGATATTCCGATAACTCTGATAATTGGACTTTCTGCTCACTGTGCTCTTTGCTCACTGTGCTCTTCGCTAAACCATTCCCCTCTGACTCTTCTCAAGGGATCAGATTTGTGGATGGGACTCATGGAAAATGGCCAGTCGGTGGTGAATATTTTGTGTGGTATTAGTTGAACATTTTAACAAGAATTGATGAGGGTAGGCAATCATATGCATCATCTTAGTTCTAGACATTCATGTGTAATTCTTTAAAACCACCTGATATTTTTGGAACCAAATGAATTAATAAATAGGGCAGCACCTTTTGTTGTATAATCTATTTGTTCCCCCATTATTTGTGGTAACTTTTTAGTATGCTAATTATATATGTACTTTGATCTGTTTCTGGACTTTTCGTTCTGTTCAATTGGTCATTCTGTTTAATCTGGTACAGTACCACATTATTTTAGTCTTTAGTGGTAGGAGAGAATAGTTGTTAAGAGCATAGGATTTAGAGTCAGGCTGCCTGGGTTTGATTTCTGGCTCCTTAAATTAATTTCTCAGAGGTTACTTGAAACCTCTCTGCCTCAGGTCATCATGTCTAAAATGGACTTGGTGATAGTGCCAATTTAAGGAACCGTTGTAAAGATTAATCCAAATAATTCTCTTAAAGTCATTAAAACTGAGCTTGACTCCGTAAATAAATAAACATTAGTTATTATTATTACATTTTAATCTATACATTTTAATATTTTATATGCAATTCATATAATTTTGATATGTGCCACAGGCTTTTTCATTTTTGAGTCCAGCTTCCAATACTGGAAATAAAAAAACTAAAGATTCTCTTTCTCCTTCATGATCTTTCTACCTTATTTCCAAGCAGAGACTATTACAAGGTGTTAACATCACCAAGAGCTTGTCATGTAATCTTGCAAAACCCTGGAGGTGTGCTTTTAGAAATAGTAGATGAAAGTCTGATGCTGTGGGTTCTGTGGATCAGGACCCCATTTTTACCCTTTTTGTGTTCCTACTACTAGTCCTGGTTCGAGGTAAGTACTTAAGATATGCGTATCAAAATGAGGGAAATGTAGTACTTTAGCTTTCTAATAAACAAAGATTTTAAAATATATCATTAGTGTAGGTAAGAATCAACTAAGCTTTTTTAGATTTACAATAACCTGTTAGCACTTTAAGATTGGAAAAGGCTAGGGTTGTTTTTTTTTTTCTCATATATTCAGAACCGAGAAATTAGTAGAGCAAGGAGGACTTTTTGCTGAAAACATTTATGTACTGATCAAAGCAATTGGGTGTTACAATTGGGGTAAGTGGATCTTATCCAAAGATCCAAGTTAGAGGAGAGGAAAGGGGGGAGTATAGAGTTCCCCCATGAGGAAGCCCTAAGCCTTTCAAATGGCAAGAGCTGAGAGAGAAATTATGAAGTGATTATCATTTTCCATGCCAGCCTGTGAAGAACAGCAGCTTTGTGTAATTCAGAGACATGCACCGAGCAGCATGTTTTTTGTCTCTGTACCTCGAGGCATAAATGAGAAGTGATCAAATCCAGATCTAACTAATGCACTGTGTAAGGTGCTCTGAATGCCTCTAAGTCATTTTCCTTGACTTTCTGTCTTCTGTTTTCTAAACAGGGAAAACTTTTCCCCAGACTTCCTCCATTTCACCATTTGTTCTCCAGGTCTGATTTATTCCTCTCTCTGAGCATGGTGAGGCTTAGGCTTTAGAGTCAGACTGCTTAGGAGTGACTCTTGGCTGTTCCTCTCTCTGGCTTGGCCACCGCAAGCAGTTTAGCTTTTTTTTTTTTTTTTGAGTTGGAGTCTCACTCTGTCACCCAGGCTGGAGTGCAGTGGCACGCTTATAGCCACCACAGCCTCGATCTGCTGAGCTCAAGTGATCCTTTTACCTCAGCCTTCCAAGTAGCTGGAACTATATGTGCACCACCATGCCCAGCTCATTTTTTGATTTATTGTAGAGACAAGTCTTACCAAGCTGCCCAGGCTGATCTCAAACCCCTGGTTTCAGGCAGTCCTCTCACTTCTGTCTCCCACAGTGCTGGGACCACAAGCATGCCTGGCCCCGCACTTCTAAAAGGGTTAGAAGTGAAAACAGGATCTCCCTCCCTCCCTGAACTTTAGTGAGGAGTAAATGTTATAAAGCAAGTAAAGCATAATGTGACTTAAAATAATAAATGCTCATTATGTTGTTACTATTCCTTCTACGATTATTATTTAGTTTTTTCATCTAATAGAAGGTGAGGTGGCAGCTTTACTCTAACCATGCCATCACTTCCCATTTCTCTTCTGGTGTCCTCATATCTGAGCAGTGCCAAAGTATAACTCCCTTTCAGACTACGGAAGTGCCTATGTATACTTTAATCTGGCATGACTCTCTTACCAGAAGTGTCATCATCTTTTTTTATAATATGCTGGATGCAAACTTTGTCTTCTTTTGTATATATCAGGAAGCCCAACAATGCTCTGTTATGCAGTTGGTGGTATTTCTTCAAAGATTTTGGCTTTTGCTGGATTTTATTCATTTTTAAGTCAGTGAGTCAGCTTCAGCTACCTTTGTAACCCATACTCATATTTGCACACGTGGAATTCACACACTGGCACACCCACTGATTTGTAAACATGTTTTAGGCTAAAAATTTTCCTATTTCACAACTATCTTAGTTATCTTGGCCATGGCTAATTGGTTATTATCAGAATACACCTTTAGGCCATGATCAGTATAACTTGGGAGGTGCTAATCATAGCAGAAAGGGCAAAGAGGAAACTGACCTTGACCCATTTAGACAGAATGGAAAGCAGCCAGTCCTTTGGCTTTGTGATAAGAAAGGTCTTTTTAATCATGGAAAGCAAAATCACTGCAGCAATTACCCGGGGGTAAGTTAATTGAAAGTACTCACAAGACTTCACAAAGTATATTTACCCAAGACTTTAATAAAGACAAAGGATACAATACAGCAAGGAAAAGAAAACCCAGGCAAACATCCAGGAGGTCTGGGATATTCCAGTTCTCTCCAATTTGACAGAATATTCTTTGTCTTTGGATTGGGAGCCATCTATATACATGTGAGATAGCTTGGCCTAGGCACATAGGCCAGTGGAACAGAATGAGTCCAGAAAGAGACCCACATATATGTGGTCAGTTGGTTTTTGACAAAAGTGTAAAGGCAACTCAGTGGAGAAAGAATAGTCTTTTCAGCAGATGGTACTGGAACGATTGGATATCCACATGTGAAAAAATGACCTTTGGTCCATCCCTCAGACCCCATACAAAAATGAACATAAAGCATCACAATGAACATAAAGCCATAAAACTTCTAGGAAGTCACAAAATACTTGTGACTAGTCTCTATATCTTAACATGATCCCCTGGTTATTATGCACATTAAATTTTGAAAATATCCTCCCTCCCCTATAAGATGAATATTGAAGGATGTACTAGTTGTACAGGTGACATCGGGGGGTGGGAGAGGAACAGATGCTTCAGCAGAAGGCCAGCATGGGCAGGGACAGTAAGTTATGGTGAATCAGGACAGTGGTTTCACTGAACAAGTTTATGCAAATGTTCTTACCAGTGTGCAGTGAAATTACAAAAAAAAAAAAAAGGAATGCAACGAGCTTTTTATTTCTAAAATTTATTGAAGTTTTAAAATTGTAAGTTTTTCTTCTTAACTTTCTGTAAAATGGAAATGCTTATAAAATGTAGGTGTTATTTTTGTTTGAAATCATTTTTCTTGGCAAATAAAAAGTTGGCAACCCTGTACTTAACTCACCATCCTTTTAGTTGTTTTTTCCTGACCTATGAAATCCCAAATTTTGGCAGCTACTGGGTTAGAGAACTAAGAGTGGTTTAGTAGAGGGCATAGGGCCAGCCTTGGGCTACTGGGATCGGGTGTGGTGGGCAGGACCAGAGAAGCAGACAGAAGTCAGATGCTGGAGGGCCTGGTAGGCCATGGAGTTGGACTTGATTCCCAGATCTTTGAAGGTTGAGACATAATTATGTTTGAGTTTTAGAAAGATGATTTCAGTGACTGGGTGAAGAGGTCAGAGAAGGATGAAGTAGGAGTGAAGAAACCAGCTAGGAGGCTGTCCAGGGTATTAGTGAGAGTGTTAACTAAGGAAGTGTAAATAGCAGAGAGAGCAGATTTTAGTTTTATTAAGGAGGAAGAATTGACAGGGCTTAAGCAACCTACTGGGTAGAAGAGGTAACTTCATATTAGTTAAATTATGCTCTGATTTTAAATTCTGGTGAATTTAGTATGCCCAAATAAGTGCAAGTCAGTACATTTCTTAAAACTCTTAAATGGATTGATTTAAATGACTATAGAGTGATTGAGCTTCTGTGCAGTGTAGTCCCTCAAAGACAAAGAGAAACTCATTAAAATGAGATCAGAGAGTTAATCCATTTTCACACATAAGTACTCATTCATGAAAAACTACGCTGTGTGAGTCAGAAAATGCTGATTTCATTCATTTTATTACATATATAACTCCTTGGGAGAATGCTGGCTAGTAAAAATATTGGGCGCTGCTAAGCTTTCTGAACTCTTACTTTTGCAGGACTTAACTTGATCCTGATGCATATTATGGTGAGCCGTGATTTACATGTCATGCTTGCATTGCAGAATGGCCTTTGGCAGAGGGACTGTGTGGGCTCTTCATCCTTAGCTCAAAATTCTTAAACATTTCAGAATCTTTTTGCAGTTTGACGAATTCTTGAAGATAATTTAGTTACAGCGATTGTTTTTACTCCACTTTTTCCATAAAAATAAAAATAAGGATTGTCTGTTAAACAGAAGGTTCTATTTCTATGGCTTCTCTATTACATTTAGTGAGTTTACATGCATGTAAATTTTTTTGTTGGCATGGCTTAGATTTAAGGGAGGCCAAGATATAATGAATTATCTCCAGTAATAGACTTTTCTCCAACCAACATAAAGAATTCTACCATTGTACGTCCATCTCCATATTTTGATATATCAGGGAACATTGATGACAATTCTGTGGAAGCTTATGGGAAACTCTCAATGTGGTTAAAAAAGGTAATGTGACTTTGACTTATGGGATTTATTTCCATTCATAAGTATACATTATGTATCTCAAAAACCCACAGGAAGAAGGGTTGGTTATAGGAGGAGGGGATATCAGTATACTGTGGTTTTTCAAGATAAAGAGATTTTTTTCAACCATTCATTCAAAATCATCAGTGTTACCAAGCAGCATTGGAGAGGGCAGTAGCTACTGTTGTACAGTTTATTTGACTTGGCAGAGTAAAGATGTAGTATTATTGTCTTTTTGATTTTTCTGTTTTATACCTCCTTTGTATTCCTACACAGCATGTCAGATGCATTTAAAATTTGTGAGAAATGGTCTTACTTTGTAAAATAGGCTGAATTATAAGGGTTTTTATGATTCCATCTAGAAACTCAGTACTTGTCTTTTTGTCATTAAAAAAAGTAGATGGATGTTTGAAATAATGTAGGTTATTTCATATGGAGTCTGAATTATTTTATGCCAATTAGTGTTTTTCAGTAGTAAGGAGAATTTAATCTTTTAGTGAAATACATGTTTGCACTGCAGAAGTAGACATTTTTATCCACTGCGAACTTTAAAGAAGTCCATATGCTATTGTTTCCTTTATCATTGACATATGCTACCAAAATTTGTGTTTATATTGAGAATATTTGATGTGAGGCTTTAAAAAAAATTCTAGCAGGATTATTCGGATACTGTGTACCAATTTTTAAAAAAACATTTGGGAATATACCCTAGATGATTGACTTCAACTATTCCAGCTTTAAAAAGCACAACCTATTCAAGAGTGTTCATTCATTTTAGAGGCCCAGAATTTGTTTGTTATGTAAAAATAAAGGGTGTTTATCTGCTAACTATTTATTAATGCCAACAAATGATATTAAAAACAATTCAGATTGGTGGATGACCAGTGTTTAATACTGCTTGAATTAATATTCACCACTATTTTTCTATTCATAATTTCTTTGTGTTCCCAGAAGAGGCCAGTGTATATATTTACATACAGTTGTTGATATGAATCAAGAGGTCAAGATTTTTTAAAACAACTTATTGTAAACAATTTAAAATATATCAACACACAAAAATAGCAATCTATCCATTACCAGCTTCAATTATTAACCTTTGACAATCTTGTTTCACATACCTCCCCCTCATCCTTTGTTGGTTAGCAATGCTGGGATTTGACTTTAAACAAATTTTAGGTTACTATATCATTTCACCTGTTAATATTACAGTATATATCTGTAAAGGACAATGCTACAGTATATATTTATAAAGGATAACTTGTTCTGCATACCCCATGCCATTTTCACACAGAATTAAATTAATAATAATTTCTTAATATCATATGATGTGTTCAAATTTTCCTAATTTAATCATCTTCTAGTGGTTGATTTATTCAAAGCAGTAACCAATCAAGGTTCACACGCTGTATTTGATGTGACTTTCCCTACTATGTTGCTATATAACTTTTATCAAATTGTTTAATTCCTCTAGAGTCCTAGTTAGAGCTTTCACACATCAACTGGGGATGATTATACCTTTGCTTTGCTTGGGTATAAATCACCATGGAGTGATTTGTGAAAGATAAAGATAGAGGTGGGGCAGGTAAAATCGTTGGACCACGTGTTTTCTGCCTTGCTCCGTTAGTTTCATTCGTGGAAGATATTTTCCAAAACTATATTCTGCCCAACTTGGGTCCATCTTATTTGTGGAGCATTTCTAGTCAGCACTGGGGTATAAGACGTGTTATTGAAAAGTGTGTTTGCCATGTTTCTTATGAGAACATAGCAAAGAAAAGTGGCTATTATCTATTAATGCATGATTGAATTCTTTTTCTTTGATGAAGTCCACATGCATCCCTAGAGAATATTTTCTTTCTCTGATGTTCCAAGTTATCAGGAAAATAGGAGTGTAGCTGAGTTACAGTTATCATCAGTCTGATCATTTCATCTGGGAAGGGAAATAACTTTTGATCTGATCTGAGCTAATTTCTTGTCATTGATTATCTTCATTTTAGGACTGGCATTTTTCAAAATTTCTGTAAGAGTATGAGCCATTATCTCTCAACTGTTAGTCTTTCCCCATTCTCTTATTATTCTTTCCAGTTATATGTATTTTAGACCTTTTCATTCTTATCTTTTTCACTCTATCCTTCATGGTCAACCCTTAATATTTTGGATATCTTTGTCTCTGTGAATATCGTGTTCTAATATCAGGGACTGTATTAGTGGAAGACAATTTTTCCATGAATGAGGGGATGTACAGTTAAACTTCACTGCTAATCACCACCTGAGCTCCACCTCAGATCACCAGGCATTAGATTTTCTGAAAAAGTGCACAATCTAGATCCCTTGCATGCACAGTTCACAATAGTAGTCTCACTCCTATGAGAATCTAATACCACAACTGATCTGATAGGAGCATCACTCGCCTGCCGCTCACCTCCTGCTTGCTGTGCGGCCTGGTTGCTGACAGACCACGGACGGCTGCCAGTCCATGGCCCGAGGGGACCCCTGTTCTAGGTTGCTTTTCATTTATCTTTATTTTTTTTGAGTTGGGGGTCTCACTCTGTCACCCAGCCCAGAGTGCAGTGGTACGATCACAGCTCATGGCAGCTTTGATCTTCCGGGCTCAGGTGTTACTTCTGCCTCAGCCTCCTGAGTAGCAGGGGCTACAGGGTTGCGCCATTATGCCCAACTAACTTTTAAAAAAACTTTTTTGTAGATGCAAAGTCTTGCTGTTTGCTGTTGAGTCCAGGATAGTTTCAAACTCCTGGACTCAAGCAGTCCTCCCACCTCAGCCTCCCAAAGTGCTGGAATTACAGACGGGCACCACTGTGCCTGGTCATTTATTTTCTAATTTATAAATTATCTCTTCACTTGTATCTGATCTGCTTTATTTGTCCATTGAGATTTTATTTTAATAATGACATTCTCAACCAGAATGCCCCTTAAAGACCTGTTTCAAGGCCAGTCTGTGGGCAGCTGACTTTAATTGCTGCGTCTTTGGCAACTCTATGAAGACTACAGTTTTGGATAAATAGTCATTCTGTTGTGTTTCTTTTTATTTGTTGTATATTGTGATGATATATATAACATAAGACTTATCATTTAACGATTCTAAGTGTACAATTCAGTGGCATTAAGCACATTCACAGTATTGTGCAACCATCACCACTATCCATTTCTAGAATTTTTTCCTTATCCCAAACAGAAACTCTGTGTCCATTAAACAGACTCCCTATTTCCCATTCCCCAGCTCTGTTGTGTTTTTAAGATGACTACCCTGGAAGAGAGCAGTTAATCCATCTATAGATTCAGAACAGTAGCAGCCAGAGGCATCCTCTGAATCACTGCTCTTTCAGTTTACTATTTCATTAAGTTCCTACTGAGCATTTTCACATGCCTGCCACTGTAACAGGCACTAGGAATATGGCGGTGAGTAGGATGACACAGACCATGCCCTCCTGCTGTGTATGGAGCAGGATACACAATATTTGAATATACAACATTTAAATCTGTATTATTCCTCTAATGATATCCTCCTACCAATTGATATTGATGAAAACTCTCATATTGTTGAATTGTTCAGGCTGACGGTTCAAGGCTTGTACTCAACATTGCTCTTGCCTGTGAGGGACTCTGGCTGAGGACTAGATGACCTTTCTGATGGCAATAGTTAAGACCTTGTTCCAGCCTCTTATATCTCTGGCACATTGTTGATCCTAGTGCTTCCTTAGAGGTTCCTCCTCATCAGTGTGTGGACAGTGTTCACTTTTCTCTTCACTTTACATCCTGTTCTTTCTTCTTTCTTTTCTGTATTTATATGACCTTTTTAAAAAGCAGCTCCTCTATGCTAAGTACTGTGTGAACAAAATTAAAAATATTGTGAGCATTTAAAAATCAAAGATAAAAATATTCAAAGATAAAATTTTTTTTAAGTCCTCAAAGAATTCATTGTGTCATGGGAAGGACTTGCTAACGAGCATTGATGACTAATGTGGCATGTCCTAACGTAGGCCTGTGCAAGGTACAGTGTGATCCTGGTGCTTAGTTTTGCCTGGGGAGTCCTGAAGGTTTCAGAGGGGAGTAATGCTTATAAGGGAAAGTGGATATGCATATGGCACTGGTGAGAGACAGAGTGAGTCTGGAAAGTGTTAAACCCACAACTATGCACCCACAGGAAACTGTGCTCAAGCATTAGCCACTAAGAATTAAATTACGAAGGAAACAAAACATACAGAAGCAAGTATACAATGCAAGGACACTATTTGCAGATACAGAAAAACTTCAGAAGTAAGGCCTTAGGGGCTTCATTCAATTTCTTCTCTCAGTGCTCTTACTACTGACTGATAAACACAGTAATTTCCAGGTATTTTGTGTTTGTAATTTCTCACCTGGTGTATTGAGCCATTTGATCTTAATGTTGAATCTTCATTTTATAGATGTTTAAAAACACTGAAAATATTGTCACTTGACTATGGTTTTTAAAATTCTAAATTGTGAAGGATTTTGCACCTTTGGATTAAGAGAAATGACCCAGCTGGTTCTAGTGCCGAGTGGAGACGGCTGTGACAAGCACACTTCGCTGAGACACATGACTGTGAATGACTGAAGACTGAATGTTTTGAAGCAAGGAAGGCCACTGAAGGCCCAAGGTGTTGAAATACAAAACAGCCACACCTCTTCTCTAGCTGTTGATTGCTGGGTTGCTACAGCTAGGAGAAAAAATCCAGGTGTCTGTGATTCAGCAAAGTTGTTTAGGTCCATTGCAGCAGGGTCCCTAATGTGAGGGGCTGCACTGCTTGGCAGAGGGAACTGAGGCTGGACAGCACCCAGCTTGAGCCCCTGTGGTTGCAACCTCTACTGCCGTAGTTCACTCGCAGTTTCCACACAGTAGCTTCTGTCTATCATGGAGAAACCCTGGATACAAAGAGATACATGGTGCATTGTAGAAGACTGGGTATTAGTTTATTTACTATATGTGATCAGAATACATTTGCTGGGAACCTCTCAGGGTGTTCTTATTACAAATAATCGGAGAAATTTAATAATCATAAAGGAATAAGCTTTTTTAAAAATCTTTCAGTTGTTTTCTATGTTCCTGTGTTTTCCAAGAATCTCTGCAACATTCTCTGCATCAGAAGCCTTCCACTCCCCCCAACAAGTGACTGTAAAAACTACCAAAAGACATTGACAACTTCCTGTTGCTCAAAGTTTTTCTATTACTTTGCAAATCGCCAGAGGCTGCCTTCCTTCTGTTTGTATTGCTGCTGCAGTGTGTGATCTAGTAGAAAAATATTCCTTGGAAATTCAGGGTCTTCAAAACACAGTGGGATTCACTTCCCCTACCCCCTACCCCAAGTTACTTCAGTGGTGGCAAAAATAACAATTGTCCCCTGGGAAATGAAACTCATTGCTATGGTAACTAATGAAGGTTGCATCATTCTAGGGCACATTTTAAAAAGCCTGGATTTCAACATGGGTGGACGCCCCGTCTTATTTTATTCAGTAGCTTAGCAACCTGTGGTAACTGTTTGTTGCCACCCCCAACCTTCTCTTTTCTCTCAGAAAAGTGACCTATATAGATAGTATTTTATCGTAGGCATGTTTCCACTGTGAATTTGGTTCAGTTCTTAGGTATGAGTATGATGACCTTATTTTCTGGACCAAAATTCAGGACACACTCTGTATCTGGGAAGTAAAGAAAGATTTTCTTCCACCTCTTGGCTGGCCCACTCTAAAGTCTCTGCAGATGTTTTTCTTTTCTACATCTCTTAATACTGGTGTTGTTTAGGGGTTTGTCTTTGTTGTTGGTCCTGTTTTCTTCTTATTCTCTGATAGCTATTACTTATATGCTAGTGACTTCCAAATCTTAATTTGGAAATCCAGGTTGACCACCCTGCAAAAGCCCTAACTGAATTGTCCCCACACTCAGCCTATTCAAGATGAACTCCATAAAAAACACATATTGCTGAATGGCACCACCATTCACGTGGCACCCCACATCCAGGCAGCCCCCAGCACTGACGCTTGTGCTTTCTGAATACTCTCAAGACTGTCCTCGTCTCTCTTTTTGTCTGGTTTACTGCCCACCTTTTCTAAACTAGTTACTTCAGGGTAGCCAGACCTTTTCCAGGCTTCCCCCAACAAACAAAAACAAGTGTGGCTTTGTGCCGGCTCCTTATCTGCAGCCCTCAGTGGCCTTCTGCCTGCTCCTTTGTCCCAGCTTGTTTCTCACTCTCACCTCCCTGCTCCTCTACCAGGAGCATGCTCCCTCTTCCTGTCCACTTGCTGCTGCCAAACGCCTGTTCATCCTGCACTGCAGACACCCTCATCTCTGAGAAGCTTTGTGTGACACCACCTCAGCCTGGGCTCATCAGTCACACTTAGATGCCCCTGCATGCTCCTATGACCTTAGCTCTTACCTTGCTGTGTTGGAATGTCTGTGACTGGTCTCCTCCAGTAGATTGTGTTTCCTGACAACAGAGGTAGCACTGTTTGTCTTTGTGGTTTCAGTGAGTTTCACATACTAGTACCTAGTAGGTGTTTAATACATGTTTGTCAACTGAATTAATGAATCGGTTAATCAATAAATGTGTTAAGTGTGCTTGTGGGACAGTGGGGGAGAATTCCTAACTTCTAAATTTTGATAGTCTTGGAAAATCCAAGTTGTTCCAGTCCCTGTTGGTCATTATCTCTATTTAGCAGACTCCTAAAGATTGCTAGATTGCAGAACAAGGGGTATATTTTCCAGGCTAGGATAGCGGAGAATGGACCTGGTGTAGTGCTTGACCATATACCTTTGGCCCTTCATACCTGTGGCTTCCACATCCTTGGATTCAACCAACCTCCGTGGAAAATAATTTGATGGGGTGATAAAAGATGGTTGTATCCATCTGAACATGAACAGACTTTTCCCCCTATCATTATTTCCTAAACAATACAGTGTAACTAATTACATGGCATTTATATTGTTTTAGGCATTATAAAAAATCTAGAGGCCAGGCTCAGTGGCTCAGCCTGTAATCCCAGTGCTTTGGGAGGGCCGAGGAGAGTGGATTGCCTGAGCCCGCAGGTTCGAGACCCGCCTGGGCAACTTGGTGAGACCTCATCTCTACAATAAATCAAAAATTAGCCTGGCATGGTGGCGCTTGCCTGTAGTTCCGGCTACTTGGAAGACTGAGGCGGAAGGATTGCCGGAGCCCAGCAGGTCAAGGCTGCAGTGGCCGGGAGCGGTCACTGCCCTCCAGTCTGGGCGAGGGAGTGAGACTCCAACTCAAAAAATAAATAAATAAAATAAAACAAGAAAGTCAGTCACAAACTAAAAAATGTAGGATCTCTAAGAAGGAGCAGTGTGACTCCCTGCTTGGTCAAATGTTTGTGTCAGGACTCCTCTGCGTGATCATACTGGCTAGTGGGCTGAGGGCTGTCCCTCAGGAGGTCGCACCTGTCCTAGTTAAGGTTGTAGCTAAGGCAGGCACTGGATTTGGTCTTTTGAAGGGAGTTGGGGTGAGATGGGAAGCAAGGTGGGAATGCCTTGTTCTTCCCTAATTTTTTAGGGTACTCTCCGGGGCTGGAGCTGTGCAATTAAGTATTTACCGCTCCTTCCCATCATCTTACCCAGCACAGTGTGCAGACTTCTTGGTATGAGCTCAGCTTCCTGAAGCCTTTCTGTACCAGACCTCTATCCAGGTGCAATCCGAGGACTTCTTGAAACTGGACAGATGGATGGTGCTGGCTGTGGCTATGGGGATGGATTTTTGACTTGATTCTTTTGATATTACCACAAACAGTGAACTCCAGTTTTGAGGTTGGCATAGTGCTTGGCTTTGAGCAGATGTCAAGTATGGTAAAATGTGGTTCCTTCTCTGGTTTCATTTACAGCCCAGTCAAGGAGCAGACCAGTACTGATCACAGTTAAGTGTTTATAAATGCCACAACATATCTAACAGTTGTTTTAACCTTTAAAATAGGAACATTTTTTTCTCTTAGGATTAAAGAATAAGGGCTCATATTTACAAATAATTTTTACCTGTGGATATCTGAGCAGCTGTGTCCAAAGCCCAGCTGCTGCTCGAGGCCCATTGTAGGGTTCCTCATCTTATTGTTTTTGAGATGAGCAATGCTGCTCTTCCAGCTCTTCCAGTGTCTGATTCTGCGTAGTGCAGGGAGCTTGGAGGAGAAAAACCAGGACACGCAGGATGGCTTTGGCCCTGTCCTGTTCCTGCAACCTCAGGGCTTTGTGTGTGGGTGAATGGCATTTCAGCATTCAGGCTTTTTGCTTCCCCAAAACACTGACCTCTACTGTCTTAATATAACTCTTAATCACAGTTGTTATTGTCTGAAAATTTTATTCAAGGAAAAATGTTTTCACTTACTATTACAAGCTTTTAGTGTTGCATTAAAAATACAATTTTCAGAAAATTTAAAACTTCTAATGCTTTGTGTGGTGAAAGTTACATTTATTTAGGAAATTCCTAACCATCCAAATTGTACTTTTGATCTCGAGGATCCAGTACCTTTTTTTAAAAACTGCTATTGGACAAGCCTACTTCTGAGTGTATATCTAAAGGAGTTGAAAACAATCTCTAAAGTATATTTGTACACTCATGTTTATTACAGCATTGTTCACAGTGGACAATATGTAGAAACAAACCAAATGTCTATTGGTGGCTAAATAGATAAAGAAAATGTGGTCTATAAATACAATGAAATATTATTCACTCTGTAAATAAAAGAAAATCTTGTCACACACTACAACATACATGAACCTTGAGGTATTATTATACCTCAAGTGAAATAAACCAGTCACAAAAAGACAAATGGTGTATGATTCTTCCTAATATGGGTATCTAAATTGTCTAACTTTAAATTACAGAAAATAAAATGGTGCTTGCTATGTGTTGAGAGTGGGGAATGGAGTTGTTCCATGGATATAGAGCTTCAGTTTTGCAATGTAAAAAGTTCTAGAGACCTGTCGTACAACACTGTGCGTATAGTTAACACTATTGTACTATACTGTTAAAAGTGGTTAAGGTGATACATTTTATGTATGTTTGTACCATAATAAAATTTAAATATAAGTAAATATTTTAAAATTATTTAAAAAAATCAATAAAGCTGCAATTGGAGTTAAGAGAATAGATATTTTTATATACTTTACTTCTGTTTTTAGATGTAAAAGTTATCAGTTACCTTTAATATAAGTAGGTATAAGGAAGGCAGTATATTTAGTGAAGAGAGCTGTATTTAATAGGGTATTGTCAAGATTACAGTGTATTTGTAAAATGTTTTGGAGGCAGTAATTTCTTTAGAAATGAGTGTTGCTATTAGAAACATCTGGTTTTTGTTTGCTGCTCTTTGCTTAATTTATTTATTAGCTTTAGTAGTTTTTTCTTGTGTGGATTCGCTAGTATTTTCTATATATAGAATCATGCCATGTACAAATAGAAATAGTTTTATGTCTTCCTTTTCAATTTGGATGCCTTTTATTTGTTTTATTTACCTAATTGCTCTGGCTAAGATTTCTAATAATGTAGAATAGCAGTGATGAAAGTGGGCATCGTTATTTCTGATTTTAGGAAAGTTTTCACTTTTTATTGAGTATGATGTTAACTGTGAATTTCTCATGAATGTCCTTTATTAGGTTAAGGACGTTTCCTTCTATTCCTAGTACGTTGAGGGCTTTTTTCATGAAAGGTTGTTGTATTTTGTCAAATGCATTTTTTGTGTCTGTTGAGATGATAGTGGTGTGTGTGTGTGTGTGTGTGTGTGTGTGTGTGTGTGTGTGTATGTGTGTGTGTTTATTCTGTTAATGTGCTTTATGACATTGATTGATTTTCTTGTATTGAACTATCCTCACATTCCTGGGATAAATCCCACTTGGTCATGGTGTATACTCCTTTTAATGTGTTGTTGAATCTAGTTTTCTGGTGTTTGGTTGAGAAGCTTTCATTAATATTCATAAATATTTAACTCTATAGTTTTCTTGTGGCATTTTTTGTCTAGCTTTCATAAAATATGATATGAAGTGTTTCTTCCTTTTCTATTTTTTTAAAGTTTGAATAGAATTGTTAATTCTCCTTTTGAAGTGTTTGGTTGATCTCAGTGAAGCCATCTGGTTTTCACTTTTGATAGACTGTTTGTTCTAGATTATCTAATTGGCTGGCATATAAGTATTCTATTATAATCCCTTAAATTTCTATTTAGCTAAATGTTTGTTACTTTTGTTGATCTTTTCAAATAACTAACTTCTGGCTTAATTGATTCTCTATTATTATTATTATTATTAATTAATTTATTTTTTTGAGTTGGAGTGTCACTCTGTGGCCCAGACTGGAGTGCAGTGGCTGCTCCTGGCCACCGCAGCCTCGACCGGCTGGGCTCAGGCGATCCTTCCGCCTCAGCCTTCCAAGTAGCTGGAACTACAGGCACGCGCTACCACACCCGGCTAATTTTTTTTTTGTTTTATTGTAGAGATGAGGTCTCGCCAAGTTGCCCAGGCAGGTCTCGAACCCGCGGGCTCAGGCAATCCACTCACCTCACCCTCCCAAGGCACAGGATTACAGGCTGAGCCACTGAGCTCGGCTTCTATTATTTTTCTATCCTCTATTTTGTTTTTTTCTGCTCTAATTTTTGTTTATTCTGGCTTAGAGTTTAATTTGTTCTTCTTTTTCTAGTTCTTTAAGGCATAAAATTAGTTTGTTGATTTGTGATCTTTTTTAATGTAGGCATTTACAGTTACACATTTCTCTCTGAGCATAGTTGTCATTGTTTCTTATAAGTTTTGGTATGTTGTGCTTTCATTTTCATTCATCTTAAAGTATTTCCTTTTTTTTTTTTTTTTTTGAGTTGGAGTCTCACTCTGTCGCCCAGACTGGAGTGCAGTGGCCTCTCCCAGCCACCGCAGCCTCGACCCGCTGGGCTCCGGCAATCCTTCCGCCTCAGCCTTCCGAGTAGCCGGAACTACAGGCGCGCGCTACCATGCCCGGCTGAGTTTTTGGTTTATTGTAGAGATGAGGTCTCGCCTGCCCAGGCGGGTCTCGAACCCGCGGGGTCGGACAATCCACTCCCCAAGCCTCCCAAAGGGGCGGGATTACAGGCTGAGCCACCGAGCCCGGGCTTAAAGTATTTTCTAACTTTCCTAGTGATATCTTCTTTGACACTTTGTGGTTTAAGAGTATGCTATTTAATGTCTACATTTTGAGGATTTTACCCCCAGTTTTCCTTGTTATTGATTTTAGCCTCATTCCAGTGTGGTTGGAGAAGATACTTGGTTTGATTTTAGTCTTAAAATGTGTTGAAAATTGTTTTATAGCGTAACCACTGATCTATTCTGGAGAATATTCCATGTGTACTTCAGAAGAATGTATAGTCTTCTGTAGTGTTCTGTATATGCTTGTTAGATCTAGTGGCTTTATAGTGTTGTTTAAGTCTTCTATTTCCTTATTGATCTTCTGTCTAAATGTTCTATTCCTTATTGAAAGTGGTGTCTTAAAATCTCCAGCTGTTACTGTAGGATTGTCTATTTCTCCCTTTAATTTTGTCAGTGCTTGGTTTATATATTTTGGGGCTCTGTTCTTTGCACATATATTTGCAGTAGTTATATTTTCTTGATTAATTGGCCCTTTTGTCAATACATAATGTCCTTCTTTGTCTTTTGTAGCAATTTTTACTTAAAATCTATTTTATCTGTTATTAGTGTAGCTATTCAGCTATATATACTATATACTGCTATCCAGCTCTCATTCGGTTGCTGTTTGAATGGAATACCAAATAGTATTTTCCTTTTTTGTTATTTCTTTTTCAATGTATTTGTGTCTTTGAGTGTAAAGTGAGTCATATTTAAGTAGTGTAAAGTGGGATTGTGTTTTTAAAAATTCATTCTGCCAATCTCTGACTTTTAATTTGTGAGTTTAATTTATTTATGTTTAAAGTGACTATTGATAAGGAAAGACTTTTGCCATTTTGCTATCTATCTATCTATTTATTTGAGTTGGAGTCTCACTCTGTTGCCCAGGCTGGAGTGCAGTGGCACGCTCATGGTCACCCCAGCATCGACCTGCTAGACTCAGGTGATCCTTTCACCTCAGTATTCCAAGTAGCCAGATCTGCAGGCGCACGCTAATTTTTCATCTATTGTAGAGATGAGGTCTCACCAAGTTGCCTAGGCCGTTCTTGAACCTGTGGGCTCAGGCAATCCCCACACCTTGACCTCCCAAATTGCTGGAATTATAGTCTATTTATTATTTTTTATATGTCTTAAATCTTTTTTTGTTCCTCAGTTCCTTCTGTTGCCTTCTTTTATGTTTGATTTTTTTCCCCTCATGTACTATTTTTATTTCCTAAATTTTCCCTTCTGTATACCTGTATTTTCTCTTCCGTATGCATTTCAAATGTATACATTGTAGTTTGAATTAATACCAACTTAGTTTCAGTAGTGTACATTAACTCTGCCCCTGTGTTTTTTGTTGTCACAAATGACACCTTTATACATTGTGTGCCCATTAACATAGACTCAAAATTCTTGTTTTCTGCACCTTTTAATTCATGTAAGAAACAAAAAAGGAATTATAAACCAAATGTACAGTAACATTAGCTTTTATATTTACCTATGTAGTGACCCTTACCCAGTAATCATTATTTTTTGTATGGCTTCAAGTTACCATCTAGTGTCCTTTTGTTTCAGCTGGAACAATTCTTTTTAATACTTCTTGTAAGGAAGATCTACTAGTGATGCATTTTATTAGCTTTTGTTTACGTGGGAATGTCTTAATTTTGCCTTCATTCTGAAGGATAGTTCAGCCAAATATCTCTCTTAGCTATAGGAATCTTGTATTGCGTATGTTGGTGTACTTTATGATATTCCATAGGTCTCTTAGGCTTTGTTAATTTTTTTTTTTCCTTTTTCTTAAACTGGGTAATTTCAATTGCCCTATCCTCAAGTTTGCTGATTCTTTTTTCTGACTGCTCAAACCTGCTGTTGTACCTCGCTATTGAATTTTTCACTTCTGCTATAGTACTTTTTAGCTCTAGAATTTCTGTTTGATTCCTTTCTATAATTTGTGTTTTTATTGATATTCCCCATTTCTTCATACATTATCCTGATTTCCTTTAGTTCTTTGTCTAAGACAGTTAAAGTCTTTGTCCAATGTTTGAGCTTCTTCATAAATAGTTTAGGTCAGTTTCTTTTTCTTTTTTCTGTGAATGGGTCATATTTTCCTGTTTGTATACTTTTTATGTTGAGCTAAACATTTTGAATATTGTAATAAAATAATTCAGGAAATAATATTCTCCATCTCCAGGGATTGCTGTTCTTGTTGAATGCTGTAGTTATCCTTTGTTTAGTGACTTTATCAAACTATTTTTGCAAAGACTATATTCCTTGTTGTCTGGGATCACTGAAATCTCTGTTCTGTTATTTCTGAGGTCTACCAGTGATTTCTTTAAACACCTGGATCCAATAAGGGAAAAAGAAAGCTTCTGTCTCTAATTCTTTTTGAAAGACATTGCTATGGAAGCCCTCAGCCCTAGGGGTTTTGAAACAGTAGCCAGCCTTTGCTCCAGCCAGGCAAATCAAAACACACCCCTCCTACAAATTGTGGAGAACAATGTTCCCACCCTGGTACAAGCCGGCCTCTCTAGAAACATGAACAACAGTCGCCATGGCTGTCTGCTATGGGGCTGGGACTGACACTTCTTGCCAACTCAGTAGTTGATTTAGTGGAGAAACTAATGCTTGGAGAATCCTACTGTATCATGTTCTGTGATGTCATTCCTGTATTGCTTCCTATTAAGGTAATAATCAATATTACAATGTTGGATTAGCATGTATTATAAAAAGAACTTAAGAGTGAATGTGAGTACTATATAGAGTTATTTTTTACAAGTTATTTACCATTGTATTTGTTCATCTCACAAATTAGGATAGTTGACCAAAAAGACTCAGTTTTGTATGTGTCTGTAGTGGTATCATTACATATCATTTCATCGTAACTTGTGGCTATGCATACGTAATTCCAAGTTTACGTTCATATGTGATTCCAAGTTTACAGAAGCCTTAAATAGAAGGAATATAGGCTCTTTAGAGAGATATTTGTGGTATGCATATGTAAGTATAAATATGAGTAGGCATATATATGTATACATATATTATGTGTCGTTAAGATAATACATATATAAAATATTAAGAGATTTGTTTTCTGTGTGTCAACGTTTTCTCATGGCTAAAAATAATGTGATTTCATGCACACATTTTCTTCTGTTATAGGACAGTTCGTGTTTGGTTAAAGAGGGACAGCGGACAGTATTGGCCAAGCATATATCATGCCATGCCTTGTAAGTATCTGGATCTCTCTGTCTTGAAAAACCAGAAATTCACGCTAACTCCCCTTCCTTCCCAGATTGCCTTCTCTGTATTTTCTTCTTGAGTTGGGAAGATTGAGGTTGGGATTCTTATTATAATGAAAAGTACAATATTAAATCATTTTAGATTTTCTAAGGCTTTCACTATATAAAGTATGAAAATTGTTCTGAAATTGACTCTATATTCTTAGTTTCTGAATAAGATTAATGGAAGAAGGACTGTAGCACATAGGCTCTGATTACAGCAGTCTTCCTCTCTTTTCTAACATTTTGTTTAACTATTTTGTAAAGTATATCCTTAGACAATCCAAAATTTTGTCCAGTGATTACGTTTGTGAAGTAAATTTGTCCTTGAGTTATTGTTATATCATTTATTCAAATTCAAGATGTTCAGCGTTGAGCATTCAGTTCTCAAAAGAATTTGCTTAGGATTGAAACATTCTAATTAGAAGTTGATCTCATTTCCCAAGATTTTATCTTTGAAATATGTCCTTACACTGGTGAATAATGAATCTTCCAAATACACTTTTCAAAGAAAAGATATGAGTGATTCTTAGATTGTTGCACTGGCAGTTCTCCCACAGGTGGAGAAGAAATGACCCCCCAAAATAGGAAATTTCTTTTTAGTGAAGTATTTTATCTTAAAATTAGTGATGTTTGGGCATCCTAGCCCATGTTTAGTTTAGTGTAAAATAATTATTTAAATTCATTATCAGTTGTATTAAACATTTCCTTTCTTCCCTTCCCTTTAGAACTTAGTTAAAATTGACACCCTAGAAAAATCTCCCAGTTTTGTTGTTTGGGCTGATATACCCTCTGGCTTACTGCAACGTGCTCCTCATCTCTTGATATCCCCATCCCAATTTCAGAAGTCCATGCCAAAATAAATTCATGCTAAATTGTAGATGTGGGTAAGCTTATGCCTCTGGCAAAAGAATACTGTAATAACTCAAGCAACAGTTTTTGCCTGTTTATGAACAAATGAATTATTAAGGATATTATGATTTTCAAATTATCTTTGAGGCTTTGCATGTCTTTAGAATTTTATAGTAAATAGGTAGTAACCATGAAGCTGAA
Source organism: Carlito syrichta (assembly GCF_000164805.1). Taxonomy (NCBI): domain Eukaryota; kingdom Metazoa; phylum Chordata; class Mammalia; order Primates; family Tarsiidae; genus Carlito; species Carlito syrichta. Next base: position 953,518 of record NW_007252938.1, read on the forward strand.
CCAAGTATTCACTCCTTTTTGCAAGGCAGAAACTTCTTATGATTATGAATACTATGTCCTTCCTTTATCTGTTTTACTTCCAGAAGACACTGTTATATGTTATGGGCCCTAGATGAACTTTCTTTTTAAGCCATGGCAGTGATGTGGGTTTAGACAAATGGAAAGAGAAGGGATTATCTGTTATTTTCCCCCTGATTTGTAAGTGATATATATATATATATATACCAAGTCCTTTCTGTGATCTTGCTTCTTCATTAAACTTAACACAGTATCTAACTGGAAGAGATGGAGATGGGCTATAATCCAGCAAATTGAAGGTGGCCTCAGAGACCTAAAGCTCTTATGACTGTGCAGACAGAAGAGACAGACCTGGGGAAAATGATGGGGATTTGGGGATGGCAAGCGAGAAATCTTCTTGAGATAAGCTTTAATAGGAACCTCTTGAAGGCTCAGAATCCTATGCAGTTGCTTACCCACACCTTCCTCATATGCACATAAACATACATTTTTGTGTCATTCTCTAATGTTCTCTTGTTTTCAATATGACTGAGAATACAGAGAAGCCTTTAGTTGTGTTTTCATCATCTGTTAATTCTAGAAATGCTAGATGACTAAAGGTTGCTATAGCTACTATGACTGGCATAGGTGCTCAATAAATTCTTATTGAAAGAGTTGGCTGGACTCGGCTCATCCTGTAATCCCAGCACTATGGGAGGCCGAGGCAAATGGATTGCCTGAGCCCATGGGTTCGAGACCAGCTCGGGCAATTTGGCGAGACCTTGTCTCTACAATAAATAAAAAATTAGCTGGGCATGGTAGTGTACACCTGTAGTTCTGGCTATTTGGAAGGATGAGGCGGAAGGTCGACACTGGAGTGACTGTGAGTATGCCACTGCACTCCAGCCCAGGCGACAGAGTGAGACAAAAAAAAAAGAAAGAGTCAGTTTAATAACAAGGAAGAGTTTTCCCTGAGAACATTTATTATTCATTTTCCTTATGACTGAACATAAACTTAGAGAAAGAGGACCTTCTAATTATTTGTATACTTTGCCTGTGGTGTTCTACTAAAGGAAGTTAAAAAGGGATTGCTTTGCTATCCAAAGTGTGGTCTGTGGACCGCAGCATCAGCATTACCAAGAACTTATTAGAAATACACTGTTGGGTTCCACCCCAGAACTCCTGAATCGGAATCTGCATTTTAATGAAATCCCTAGATAACTTGAATGCACACTAAAGTGAGAAGATTGTCTTGTGATATTATACCCAACGTGTTGATGATCTGTGTACATGTTTATATGAATACATGTAAAACTTTATTCATATATAGTGTTGATTTATAAATATAGAGATGCAAGTACACATGCTAGTCATTCAAGCACCAACCGTGCACCTACTGTATATACGCCACCAATCTGGATGCCAAGGATTTACAGATGAGCAAGGTGCATGTGGTCAGGATGATTTCTGTAGTCTTTCACTATTGGATGGTTTCACTACTGTGTAGAAATAAAAGAAGAAAAGGTGTGTTCATCACAACTGGTCAGAAACTGGTTTTTAGGTTACTAGGAATGTTATGCATTCAAGTGACATAGTAGTTGACCTCTGAGCAAGAATTTAAATTTCATTTAACCTGAGAAAGGCAGACTTTTATTGTATAAGGAAATAAGCTACATTTCAATCAGTTAAAGAACCTGAAATAGAATTGAGTTTCCAAGGGGTTGTTTTGCAATTCTTTCTATTGAAAACCTGTATGATAACCACTAATATACCTAATCCTGAATTGTACCCCACATCTTTTAAAAATTAAAAAAGGTGTTTTGTTAAGAGGTTACTCAGTATTATCCTTAAATAACAGTTATGTGAGATTGGTTACAAAAATAAGTAAAAATACATAATATATCCAGAGGCTATAAAATGAATTCCACAAGGCAGATGTAGCCCTATTTTGTGTTTATAGATATAGTAAGTAGTATTCCAAATACAGAAGAAAACAAAAGGAGAATAATCTGAGCATTTAAAATCTGGCTTAATTGTTCATTTTGTCTATTAAAATACCTTTTAAATATAGAATTTGTCATGTTCTGGGCAGGAGTGTAGATGTAATGTAGCTTTGAAAATAATTTAAAGTTTAATGAAAGAAAGGGAGCAGAAGGCATTGGATGAGAAAGACTAAATAGTGAAGGCTAAGTTGGTGATAGAGAACCACCCTGAAAGGCTTAGTGTGCTGGGGCTCAGTGAGCTTGAGAGTGTGGCAGACAAGAGAAAGATGAAAGCAGACATAGCACGAACATAGACAAGCCATGCTCTGGGGTGTCTTGATACCCTGTGTTTTCTGAGAAACTCCTCCTCCCCCATAGGAGGGAGCCAAGAGAAACCAGACTTGCCGGTTAAGGCTGTTTGTCCCTGGGCTAATCTGATTTTCCCAGGAATTCAGAATGTGGAATGGGAAATGCTAGTCTCAGCCTGGGCAGGTTGCTTTGAACCTAAGAGCTGTGAGGTGCTTGTGTGCATGGAGAAAAAGTGAAAGCTGATCTGCAGAAAAGGTAGGAGGAGCCAGCTAGGGAAGAGCATCTGGCTCCCGAGGGATTTGAGGGAGAGAAATCCTGAGCAAGTGATGCTCAAGGTTTTCCTCATCCTCCTAATCGCAGGAGAAGCCTGACTGTGTTCTGCCTTTGGGTTCAAGAGCTATCCCCTTCCTTATTGAATATGCCCATTTCTGCTTACCCAGGTTGTTTTCTGTTACTTGTAACTGCAAATATTTGACTAAACCCAGCCCTGATTGTATACCTCCTGATTCCTGTGTATTCACTTTTTCCTGGATCGCTGTGATCTTTAATGAGAGTGGACTGAACCATGCCCTGTTGGTGCCACTATGGTGCTGAGCTGAACGTAGTCTGGGAATGGTGAGGGCATGTAAAGAAGGAAAGCAGAGAGTAATATTTTATCCCATTTTCTTTAATTTCTTTGGATAGTTCATTCAACAAAAGTCGTTTGTTTCTTCTGCATCCAACACTGTGCAATGTACTAAGAATACAGTGGTTAACTATGGCAGTCCATCCCTGTCTTCATGGTGTTTACAGTCTGGTGAGGAAGGCAGACATTAAATGAGTACCAACCATGATGTGTGGTGAGCATCATGAAATAGGAAGTAGGCATAATTGGGACATGGTCACAAAGTCTCTCCGAGGAAAGTCCATCTTAAATTCTTTCTGTAATGAATTTGGATGTGACTGCTAACTTGTTTTGTAGTTTAATTATAAGCTAGCTGATGTTTATGGATGAATGAGAAACCATAGCCTTTCTTTCAAACATTCTTTCAACAAAGAGTATCCTCTTGGTGTATCTCACACAGTAGCTGTTTAATTGCCTGTGACAATATCAACTTACAACTTACCCTTCTGAGACCCTGCCTGAGCTTGTAAACTGAAGCGGGACCTTCTGCAGGGTATAGAGTTGAAGTTTCACTTGCAGCCATAAATGTGATTCTTTGTTCCAGGTTTCTAACACATACCATTTTAACCACCACATTTGTATCATGCTACACAGAAAAAGCACAAGCATTCCTATTTTCATGGTTGAGTTATTTCAGATTTGCTTTCTTAGCCAGGTTTTGCCATTCATGGGGCCAGACAACGGAGAAAGGTAGGGAGGAAGCTCATGCAGGAGGTAAGGTGGCAGGTGTTGGGGATTTTTCTTACTCTATCAGAGGATTGAGTGTCATGGTTGGCCTTGACAACTTCTCCCCTGGGTATGTAGGACAGATCAATCACGGTGGCTATCAAAGATGTTGTGGACAGGCAGCTTATCCATAAGGACTGAGTACCCAGTCCTTAGAGCTATTGCTTCCAACCTTTGCCTTATGACACACACAGCAAATTCTATTTGTACAGCCAGAAAATAGAGTAAATCGAAAAGACGTACTGCCCTCTTGAGAGGGCCATGAGTGTTGGAGAATTAGAAAGCCTCTGTGGATTCTATTGTTGCCAGGGTAGGCAGTTGGCGTTTACTTTGGCTCTTAAGTGTTTAAGAATTTGTCCCCAAAGCCAAATAAGACATTTTTCCAAAGGTGGTTACAAATAAGTAGGCACACCAGGCTGGATGACATTCACCCTGCCTGCAGTTGCAGTTGGGCCCCTCAGCTTCCACATATGCACGGCCACCTCACCATCTGCTCAGCAAACATTTCAAGTATAGGAACTCAGGTCTTCACTGAAACACATCATTTCAAACTCTCTGCTTTCCAGTTTTTATTCAATGCCTGGTTGAGAGAAAGACTATTTTTGGTGGACAACATGAAGGATCTTCAGTCTGATTATTCACCTAAATTCTGTAGAGAATTTGGATATGATTGTAAATTATTCATCTAAATTCTCACTTTGTGTTAGCCCTCTGCAGAAATACCCACATTTATTGTGCCATCTGCATATACTGCTGTGTACATTATATGAAATGCTTTATGGCTGTTTTTGAAATAATGGTCTATATAACATGTAGCTCTCCTTTTATGAAGAAGCACAAAAGGCGAATATTTTTCAGACATGAGGGCAGGAACCTTTTGCTTTCTTGAAGACAGAAACTTCCTTGCCTTTGTGCCACAGCCTACTGGTGTGTAGGCCAAATATATTAGCAGACCCTTGAGAACTGATCCCCTTAGCTGAGCATGGAGGTGGAGGGGGCAGTTTGTCTTTTCTATTTACTCTATTTTCTGGTTGTACAAATATAATTTTCTGTGTGTGTCATAAGGCAAAGGTTGGAAGCAATAACTCTAAGGACTGGGTACTCAGTCCTTATGGATAATGTGAAACCTAACACTAATTTTCGTAATGGATCTTTATTTTAATTTTTTCATTCTTACATATATTTTCTTCCTGAGTCTAGATTTTTTGTTTATTTTTATTGTTTGGTATTATTGTGTCTGCTTTTTTAAGCCATTTCAAATTCTTTGTAAAATGAGATAGAGAATATATTAAATAAATTATCCTAGTTAAGAAAAATGATGTTTGAACATAGTTTACTGTTAACATTAAATTCACCCCCTAAAAATGTATTGTTTCAGTTTGGAGTATTCAAAATAGCTTGTAGGTTAGACCCGATGGAATGCCTGGGTGGGAAACTGGAATATGGTTTTCATATTTGCTACCAATTTGCTGAGTCACTTTGAGCAAGTCTTTTTTTACATTTTCTCAGCTTTAAAGCCTAACAGATAAACTGTTTATTGTTGTTGTTGTTGTTGTTCTCAAAATTGTGAAACTATTTTGGTTATTGGATATATCAAGTAACTATTTGTTAAATACTTTCATGTTCTTGATGCTTAGCCTATCGATATTGTATACTGTGCTATAGTATGCAATATGTACTTGTTGCTTGTATTAACCCAGAGTTATTAGGAAAGAATGATTAAATTGTGAGGTTGTGGCTAGGTTGGTTTCCTCTTCCCATGTGTTGGGACTGTAATAGATAACTTGAAATTAAGGGATTTGGAAAATTAAGTTAATATACTTTTAACTGGAGTTATTTTGTATGTAAACTACAGATGCTAGTTTTCCCATTGGTGAGGAACACTTTTAATAATTTAAGAGAGAAGGTGGTCTGTGTGCTTCTCTGACCTGCCTCTTTTGGGTTTATTGGAGTTTTAAAGAAAAGTTCATGTGGATGGATGAGTGGTAAAAAGATATTTGGGATTATGAATTTGGCAGTTTACTTTTTATAAGGAGCTGATTGTTTTGGTGACTTTTAAACATCTTTAATTCAATTGCAAGTTTTTTTTTGGCAGACTGGGAGAAATGTGTATAATTGGGAAATGAACATTCTGTTGTTGTAATTTGTACCTTATTTCAAATAACTTTTGGATTCTTGGTTGTGAAATGTATTGTTCCGTTTGCTGGTTTGTTTTTTGGTATAGGTTATATTATGGAACTATGCATAAAAACAACTTATTGCATTTTTTAAAACCACAATGTAATAGGATATTTTAATTCCGTATTTACTAAGAAGCAAAGGTACCCAAGGAACTTTTGATTTTTAATGGAAATGAGGGAAAGCATAGGTTATCCAAACTAAATACACCAAGTATTGAGTAATCTGAGTAAGTAAAGCATTTATTTAGCATACTTTTGTTTGAGTTTCATCTGACAGGGCATTTTAAAATTTACTGTAGTTGGATCACTACTGTAACTTAAAACTTGTCTAGGAGAGAAAGCAACCACTTCTAATTCACTTTTCTGCTATTACTCAGACTAGATTAAGGAAAACAACATGGTTAATTTTAGTAGAGTACATAAAATGTTTGATTTAAATAAAAAATGATTTCAGTACTAGATAATTAAAGTTTTAAATATGGTTATGCACAATGAAATAAAACTTGAGTCAAGTACTGCAAATCTAATAAATATTATAGCAGCCAGGCTTGGTGGCTCAGCCTGTAATCCTGCGCCTTTGGGAAGCTGAGGTGAGTGGATTGCCTTAGCCCGCGGGTTCGAGACCCGCCTGGGCAACTTGGCAAGACCTCATCTCTACAATATATCAAAAAATCAAGTGGGTGTGGTAGCGCGCACCTGTAGTTCCAGCTACTCGGAAGGCTGAGGCAGAAGGATCGCTGGAGCCCAGCAGGTCGAGGCTGCAGTGGCCAGGAGCGGCCACTGCACTCCAGTCTGAGCGACAGAGCGAGACTCCAACTCAAAAAATAAATATATATATCATACCACGTCAAACAGGTCTGAGTGAAATAGTGTTGGTGAATTAAATCATTGTTTTAGGGGATGGGGAGGGGGGGAAAAATTAAATAAATCATTTTTTTGTAGGGGTGTGTTGCTCATTGGAGTCTCTATTGAAGACCCTCTGATTGTGAGATTCTGACATTTAACTTCACCGGGGTGTTTTAACACCTGAAGTTTTATTTGTAGAAGTACGATTGTTTATTTAGTTTTAAAGTTACAGTCAGAATGTCTCATGAGGAAGATTAGCATCTCCTGCCAAAGAATGCCTTTAGCATTGTAAAGCAGTGTGATTGAAATCCACAGCTTAATCTTCTATGAAACTTGTGTTTTTTGAGCAAAGTTCAACCAGTCAGCAAAGGACAGAAAACAAATTAGTTTATAAAACAAAAGAATTATCAGTGTAAGTAAGAGAAATGAGAAAACTTTCCCCAAAAAGAAAAATTTTGAGACTGTCTATCTCCTCTCAACTACATTTTTATTTTATTTTATTTTTTGAGTCAGAGTCTCACTCTGTCACCCAGGATGGTGTGCGGTGGCATGCTCATGGCCACCTCAGTCTCGACCTGCTGGTCTCAGGCGATCCTTCCACCTCAGCCTTCCAAGTAGCTGGAACTATAGACACCTACCACCATGCCCGACTAAATTTTTGATTTATTGTAGAAGTGACATCTTGCCATGTTGCCCAGGCTGGTCTCGAACCTGTGGCTCAGGCAGTCTTCTTGCCTCAGCCTTCCAAAGTGCTGGTATTACAGGCATGAGCCACCACCCCCGTCCAACTACATTTTTTTAAATAAGCAAGGACAATGTTTTAAAAATACCAATTATGGGATAGGATTATTAAAAATGCAAATAACCATTTTCTCTCTAACCCATTTATTATTGACTCGGTGGAGGTTGATGTTGGTCCCTTGAGTTCCCTTTGTCTAGGACTCACATTTCTTGAGCTTTCTCCCTTTAAATTATGCAGTCAGCTGGGTTTGGTGGCTCAGCCTTTAATTCCACGCTTTGGGAAGCTGAGGTGAGTGGATTGCCTGAGCCCGCAAGTTCAAGACCCACCTGGGCAGCTTGGCGAGACCTCATCTCTACAATAAAAGTCAACAATTAGCCGGGCGTGGTAGCGCGCTTGCCTGTAGTTCCAGCTACTTGGAAGGCTGAGGCGGAAGGATTGCCAGAGCCCAGCAGGTCGAGGCTGCGGTGGCCGGGAGTGGCCACTGCACTCCAGTCTGGGCAACAGAGTGAGACTCTGACTCAAAAAAAAAGAAAAGAAAAAAAAAAAATTTGCGGTCATTAATGTAATCACCCATAACGGAGCTTCTCTTTATTTGAGTTTTCCCTGTACTTTAAAGTGAATACCTGCATTAAATTAAAAAGAGTTTATTTTCCCAAACATCCAGTGTTATGAAAGTGCCTAATTTTCATAACATTAAGGTGAGACTTTGACAGACCATCAGGATTTAAAGTCCCAACACTAACAAAAAAGAATCTGAGGTACCAATATCCGTAGGCCTGCATGAATTTCTTTTCTATCTTATTTGTATCTCTCATTGCTTTCTAAAAATTTTGCAGTATGTTTCTTTTGACTTTTATTAGTTTGAGACAGAAAAAGGAAATGGAAAATCTTAATTCAGATAACATGGAAAATGAGTCCTGTACTATTGAGAAACTGTTATCATTTTCCCCCCTATATTTTAATTAAAACGTTGGGAAAAATATAGGAAGCTAGAGTGACTATACCATCAACAACACCAGTAGCAAGGCCTTGAGTTTCAGTTATTGGGTTAGTATAGCAGTAGTCTCAGACCATCTACATATATCATGATATATGTGAGAGGTCTTGGCAAGTGAGGGTCACTCTACAACTCTTACTCTGTGTGGTTATTATTCTCATAGGGAAACAGTTAAAAGTGGGGGTAATAAATATATCTGCACATTTTGCCTCATGTTGTATTTGTTTCATTTAGAGTTCAGGAGTGCGTTTTGATAAAGGAAGTCAGTGGAAGGGAGCTGTATTATAATTTTATGGCCCTGGTCAGGCACTTCACCCACTCTTTGGAGAAAGCAATTTTAAGGTGGAGGAATAGAACACTCTCCAGCCAGTTCATCTCTAATTTGCACATTCAGACATCATAGAGACCAATTATTTCTTTATTGCCTATGAATTATTAGTTTTACAGTGTTTAATGCAGAATACATCACAGATATTTTTAGCTATATTTTGCAACTTAGCTATAAATATTGTGTTTAAATCATAATTTGTTTGTTTCCCCCCTTATTCTTTCTACCAAAGTACTCCCTTTACCATTTGTCTGTAATTACCTTTATATAATATAATTATATATTCTATAATTACCTAACCTGTGTCTCCTCCTTCCACAGACAGTTTTCCCCTTGGATATTTGTCTTATATGGCTAGGAGCCCATTTTGTATGGCATATTGTATGGCACAGCACAGTCTTTTGGAGTAATTTTTTGGTTAATTTCTGGAGAGCTGAGGTATGAAGGATCTCTGTGTGAAGCTATTTACTCCTTTCCCAAAAGGAAAGACATTTACCGTAACAACAAATCTGAGCATCACTGTGCTTTTCACTGTTCTTTTCGTTTTTCACTGTTTCCATGCCAGGGACTGTGGGTCACCACCTCAAGGCCTTTTCCTGTGAGAGTATCATAGTGGGGAAATGGTTTGAGAGTATCATAAAGCTCACCTCCCTGACACATACAGGTTTAGTTTTGCCTGATGTTTTCCCAAAATGCCTCTTTGAAGAAGTGATCATGCCTTAGGGGGTACCTGGGAGCTAATGCTATCTACCTCTGGCATGTCCCTGTCGAGAACATCTTGGGTCCAGGCATATGGGTTCTAGAACAGCAGGGTGTCTGTTAAAATTTCTTTTGTTTATGCTCCTTTATAAGAAAACTATTTTGCTTTTGAATTCTGGTGGTGTTTTATGATATACATAAAGTGATTTGAACCAAAGAAATGAAATTGTCTTACAGTTCCTATATGCAGTTGGTTTTGCAATCTATAAATTTCTTGATGGCAGCAAAAATACCTTATATATCATTGTAGCACATGCCTGGAACATAGTAAGCATTCTAAACTTTTGTTGAAAGAATGAGAAATATAGTAAATAGGGGGAAAAACAAGGAATAAAGAAATAGCAGTGTTGATTTAAGGGTAGTCTAATCAGTGTTATAAAAAAGTATTAATCTCACTCATAGATCAATGAGTTTTCTAACTATAGCATAACCAGATATGAACTTGGGAGGAAATCACATAGAAAATATTTTCAGATGGTCAAGCGGGATAATCTGTGGCCCCATGGGACTGCCATTGGGTTTTGCTTCATATGCTCATACTTACATCTTCAGAAGTCATTAGATATTTATCATTCATTTTGACAGAAACAGCAAAATAAGGTTAAAGATCTCATCATTCGAACAAAGAGCTATGTTTAGTTTTTCCATGTGTACTGTACTTTTATGTATGTATGGCCTTTACATAGTTGTAATCATAATGTATTTTTTGTTTTGAACTTTTTCGACTAACATTATAGTTTTTAATGAAATCATTTTAGTTCTGCACACATGTTTTGGGATTATGAGATCTGGCATCTTGGTGTTTGTGTAGAAATTATGTCAACATAGTTTATAGGCCAAGGGCAAATAAAACAGATTTTCTTAGGGCAATGCATTAAATATCATCGGCTGATTGCTTTTTTCCAGCAGAGTACTTCTGGAAATCTGGTTTTATTTTGTGACTAAATAGAAGATAGTCTGTTGTACTGGTGAAAGTTTGGGGGCGGGATTCTTTTTTGTGTGTTTTTATTTTCTGAACATGTCATAACTGAAAGTTAGAAAAAAGTAAATAATTGGGCAGTTTGGAAGATCTTTGTTGTTGTTTTGTTCAGGGTCCTTTTATAGAGAATGAAAAAATTGCTAAGTGATATGTTTATGAAGTGACTCTGTCAGTGGAACTTGAAGTGCTTTTTTAGTTTAATGCTAAATCTCAGTTGGTTGTCTGAAAATGGGACTGTGTGCCTGAATTATGTTTTTGTACTGTCTCTAACTGTTCCCTGTGTGACTTTAGGTAAGACATCTAATCATAACTGTGCAAAGTAGGAATAAAAATATTTGATGCTGATTCTGATTATGATGATTAATTAGTTCATGATTGATAGGGCTATTGTGAATATGGGAGGAGACATTTAAAAATTGTGCTGGACTCTGTAGAACAGCTGTTTCAGTATGGGGTGAATGGTCACAAGAGCCCCATTCTTAGGAGCAAGCATCCGTGAAGAAGACAGAGGCCTGGGAGCTGACTGTTGATTAAGCATTTGGGGAGTGCATGTGGCTTCTGAGCATACTTAATTTACTTAGACTCAGCTGTACTCGAGCAGTCAGACTTGTGGAACAGGGAGTCCCAGTTCAAGACTGGGTGACTGATTCACCTGGCGTCTTTCCTACAATGTCTGTCCCTATGAATTGGTTCTTTTTAAATGGAGGCAAATCTTCAGTTGTTTTCAATAAGCAGCCTCTGTCATAACCCTGAATGCCAAGAGCAAAAAACTCCTGTTAGTTCACATGCCACAAATCAATTCTGAATAAGAAAATAGATTCTGTACTGTGTGTGTATGTGTATGTATGGTGGGTGGGGAGGGTGGAGAAATCATAAGCTCTTTCATTTCCCTAGTTGAGAAAGGATAGGGTATCTCTGTTTAAGATGGAATTGGAGTGGTACAAAGAGAGTGGTAACAAAAACGTTACACAGCACAAATTATTGTTCATCTTGTCAAGCAAAGTTAGACTCCATACTGATAGAACAAGCCAAGACCAAGCAAGCCCCTTGGAACTTGCCCAGTTTGAGAATATCTTATTTGTTATATTCATTTAATGGACAATTGAAAAACTAGTGGGTGGTTGTAAAATTACTGTTTTTAGTTTTTAGTGAGTGGGAGTTAAATGAAATGTTTTTCACTGGGGAAAATATAGCCCCACACTTTTAGCAGTTAGGCACTCCTGAATCGATGAGAATCATCGTTTTGTTAATTTCATCAACATGTTCATTTCTTTCAGCTCCATGTTCATGCATGTCTTTTAACCCGGAAACAAGAAGACTGTCCATAGGTCTAGACAATGGTACAATCTCAGTAAGTACACATAAATAAGATTTCCAGTTGAAATACTTCCCTTCCTGTGGAGTATGTATATGTATTGCAATGAGAATTATTTATTAGTTTTTTTTCAAATTAACAGAATCATTTTCTTGCTAAATAAGTGGAAATTACAGTGTAGCAGATTATGGTGAGGTAAGACATTCTATGTAGGGATAGCTATCATCAGTGTCCACTTAAATGCTGACAAGGGGGCATTAGGAGGCCAACAAGTACACTGCATGAGTCTGCATCAGTGAGAATGAGTTGTAATCCTAGTGGCGTTGATCAGATGGTTCATCTTGGTGTCTTAAGGTTCACCACATAAGCAACAGAACAGGACGAAAATGCCTTCTCTTATGTTTGCATGTCTGCTCTGATCTTTGCTACTCTGAGTTCTCCTTCCCCTTTTCCTTCTGTTTGTTGTCTTCTCAGCTCTCCTTAGCATCTGAATAGCACTCTGTAAATGGGTATGAATTTGTAAAAAAAGACAATCTATTTAGTTTGTAGGGTAGATTCTTTGATTATAGATCTTGAAGAAACTGAAGTGATTAGAGATTGAATTTTGGGTTTTATCTCCCTACTTAATCTTCTTAGTATTTAGTTTCAACTTGTATAGTAATATTAACTAGTAACAAGACTGAGGTGATCAGTGCTCCATTTGGTAAGTTACTCAGTATTGCTTGTAGTCTGTCCTGGGCAAGATGGGCCTTACTTTGGGACCTGTGAACTGGGAGGCCCTACTGCTCACACTTACAGAGTGAAGGGTCTCAGGGGCAAGGAGATGTGACCAGCTCAAGCCTTCACTCTTGTCCACTCCATTCTCTGCTTACCAGGACCCTGGAACCTCTTGCCCCCATACAGCTGAGAGCCTGCTTCCAGTGTCTGCATGAACCTTCTCCCTGGATCTGTCTTTAGGAGGATAAAACCAGGGATTGTGCCCTTAGGCCTGAGGGGTGGCGAAGGGGTAAACAGAGGTAGGAATAGGATGTCCACCCCCAAGTGCAAGGCTCCTCAAGGTATCGAGCTTGAAAGAACAGAAAGATCAAGGGATGGACTTGCCTTCCTGTGTTACCACATTGTGGTTTGGAATTTCATGGAGTCTAAGAATTCTAAATTTGAACCTGTACCTCAAGCTACTTGAAGGTGTATTTGTCAAGATTGGAGGATAAGACTATATTTTATTTAATAGCTTATCTTGACTTGTAACTTTTAAATATCTAAACATGGAGTGTGGACCTACATTTGTAATCTTGCCCCAGCCCCTGCAAATGGTAGTGGGCTAAAGTTTTCTATTTGATCCTTAGGCAAGACATTTGTTTGGTGACCTTTATGGGAATGCGGACAATATTGGTTGTGTGTGTGTGTTGGAGTCTCACTCTCTCACCCTGGCTGGAGTGCAGTGGCATGGTCATGGCTCACTGCAGCCTCAGTCTTCTGGGCTCAGGTGATCCTTCCTTTTCAGCCTCCTGAATAGCTGGGACTACAGGCAGGTGCCACTACACCCAGCTAATTTTTTAATTTTTAATTTTTTTTTTGTAGAGATGAGGTCTCACTACGTTGCCTAGGCTGGTCATGAATTCCTGAGCTCAAGCATCTCCCTCCTCACCTCCCTAAGTGCTGGGACTATAGGTGTGAGCCACTGCACCTTGCCTGGAATTTTAACTGTATTGTTAAATATAAATCGGCCTATTTTTGGAGTTCTCTAATATCCAGTGCATTTGATAGATCTGTAAACTGTTCCTTAGGTGGACAGAAGAGATGTGTATGATACTGACTTTTGTCTACTTTGAGGAGAGCCATTTTAAAAGGGAGGGTTATGTGAGATAAATTAATTTTTTAAAGATAACGGAAGATCATTGGATTATTCAATGAACTCCTGAAGTGTTCTTACAAAGGAAATCTGCAAAGATGAGCTGAGATCCCCATATTGCCCAACAGTTCATAGGACAGTGTGCATAACTCGAAGATGTAGGTTTATATAACATATGAGTCGTTTCCTGCACTTTGAATCAGTGTGGGTGGTTAATGGGAGCTGATAAATTTGGCATTGAAGGCAAGAAAGGTGAGTAAAGTAAGTTATGGAGAACTCTAGTTGTTTATTGTATGTAAGAGGAGAGGCCATCTTCGCCATTATTCCTTTAGTAAATGAAACTGCCAGAGAAGCAGAGCATCAATCAGGGACCAGAGCTCTGTCTCTTCTTTAAGTACGTCAGTGCAGTGTTGAGATATTCAACCTTATCTTCCTTCAATCTTCTGAAAAAGATTAAGGGCCTTGGCTTGTATGAAATAATTTCCTTAACAGTACCTCCTTTATGTTGTTGAGAAAGATAAATTGCACGTGCTTCCTATTCTTATCTGAAGAATCTTAAAGAGTCTAAGTTAAGGACAGATGCACGGAGGGCACAGCATGTTTAAGACTCAGGATTCTCGTTGATCACTACAATAACAGGTTCTTACTGAAAATACTTAGTCTGGGCTGTGTAATAATTTACTTTTTAGACATGAGAAATCCTAGTCAGAGAGTACGCAGTTCCTGTTTCTTGAATATAGCAAATAAATTTTAGAAAGAAATACTGGTTAACTTATTTTAAAACCAAAGGATGAAGTCAGAAAGTAGCATTCTTCCTTCACTGCATTTTACTGAATAAAAAGAATATGGTGTAATAAGATATGAGACAGTTAATGTAACTTAGTAGTGAATTAGAGATGAAGCAGGAATAGCAAATAAAGACCATTCTTTCAAAAATTTCAGCACCAAAGTAAGCACTAAAGCAAGATGTGATAGGAGATAGACAGCAAGAGGGTCTAGAATGATTTGGAAACTCAGCTGTGGGAAAGAATGGGGGCACTTGAGATAGAAGGGGGAGAGAGATAGTAGTGTCATTAATTTTGAGGTGCAGGAGAGGAATGACTTTCCTTTTCTCCCATGAGTTTGCAGGTGAGATCACGTACTAAAAGAAGCTGAAGATGGGGTGAAAGTATATTTTCCTACCTATGCCTTTTGCTCTTTTTGACTGACTGTAGAACCCAGAATCTTCTTCTGCCATCTTGGGCTGCAAAGTTCTCATTATTGTTCCGGGCCTCGTCAAATGGTATCTTCATATTCTTTACTTTTGTCAGGTGGTTCCTGAGCCCTACCAATTGAAATTAATCGCACACCGTACTCAGTAGGTTAGCTATATTGTATTGCTTTTTAGGCTTTTGTTTTGTAAAATGTTTTCAAATCTGTCTCTTCTATTAAAGTATTGGTTGTTGAGGCCTTGGCTAGTCTTTTCTTCATCTCTTCTCCTAACAGATCTTTGTGTATGTAGTTCCTTGTGCAAATTAGGAACTCAGTAAAGAATTTAGTTAAATAAGTTTATTGATTAAAGTACAAACACTATTATTATTTAATATAGCTGGCAATAATAAGCACTTGCTTAAATTCTGAGATTTTTTTGGTACAATTTTATTACCATTTTAAATGTTTTGCAAAATGGAATTACCTTCTGTAGGATAAAAAAAGTTATGCCAATAGTTTAGTTTGTCTTGGGTTTTCAGAAATGTCTTCTGTTTTAATATTCAGAGAAGTTAGTCAGATTGTGCTAACTGCTATTCTTGCTATCTGGTATTCTTTGAACTTCCAATTGTATATCTCATGTACTCTAGCCAACTAACAAATATTTGAATATTAACTGTGTACAAAAGGTTATGCTCAGTTTTGACATAGCATGGCTACTGGTCTCATACAGTTTGGGGAGACATTTTTCATTTTTCTAAAAAATGAAGTTATGAAATAAGTAACACATAGTAAATAATATCGGAAGTAATGCTACACTGATGTGATGTTGGCAAGAAGGTGAGGTCAGAGGAGAGTGGGAGACAGTGGTCTGGAATAACTCCGTGGAGACTTGATGTGAGTTGGATTTAGAGGATGGGCCAGGATTTGATTAACTAAAGATAGAAAGGTAAAGTGTGGCAGACAAAATTGATGGCATGAGGGAAGAACCCATGAAGGTAAACAAAGGGCAAGAAATGTTTGGAGAGAAGCCAACCAATTTGGAAAGAGAATTGATGGGTTACTGTGGAAGCCTTGACTCAGGTTGAATGGTTATTGTTGTGAAAAGGAGCTGGATCTCTAACAAAGAAGATTCTCCCCATCCCACTCCAAGACTTCCTACCATATTTAAAAGGGTTAGTTGCTGGGCTCGGTGGCTCAGCCTGTAATCCTGCGCCTTGGGAGTAAGTGGATTGCCTGAGCCTGCGGGTTCGAGACCTGCCTGGGCATCTTGGCGAGACCTCATCTCTACAATAAATCAAAAAATTAGCCGGGCTTGGTAGCGCACGCCTGTAGTTCCAGCTACTTGGAAGGCTGAGGCGGAAGGATCGCCGGAGCCCAGCAGGTCGAGGCTGCAGTGGCCGGGAGTGGCCACTGCACTCTAGTCTGGGCTACGGAGTGAGACTCCAACTCAAAAAAATAAAAAAATAAGTAAAAAATAAAAGGATTAGTTAATTGACTGGTGAGGAAATGTCAACACAGAAATAGAGAATTTTCATGAAATGAATTTTCATCAAACCTGCCGAATAGTGGCTATAGGATAGAGACGTATATATCTTTATAAATGCATATTTTATTCTTCATCAAAACTGTTAGGGAGCCAAATTTTTTTATTACTATCTTGCCAAGATAAATGTATAGTCACTGAAGATCATTTGAACAAGGCTTCCAAATGACAAAGTCTCTGTCGTCTGAAGATTAATCTCATATATGTGTTAAAGGAAGTTTGATTGGGATGGGAGGAAAGGATTGATTTATATAACAGTTAGCATTGAGAATGATGATTTTTGTGTAAAATATTTTAGTAGTTCTTGTGATTATTATACTCATTACTATATATTAATATTAGATCACATGGATTATCCAAGGGAATGGAAAAGGAATGAGAACTAAACATTAATTGAACAACTACTATATAACAGGCACTCTCTTGTACATACAACACCTCATTCCAGCTTCACAATAATCCTGTGATATAGGTGGTATTATTTTACATGTCTCAGATAGGGAAACTAAGACCTGGAAAATTTACATACCTCTCTGACTTACTTAACTAGGATGCAGCTCGGCTGACATGGAGCTATGTGTGTCTTGAAGCCTAGATATTTTCCTTCATTTACTGGTCTGCCTTCTTTCTAGACTTTGAACTGCCTGAAAACAGACAATCATGTGTGCTTCAGTTTTGTGTCCTAACAGAATTTGTATGGAGGATCACTGAAGATGCTTTGTAAAATGTCAGTTGAATGAAGGAAAGAAGGCATTTCAACTCACCAGGATACTGAAAATAAAATTGGGTACTAGGCTGACAGGGTTAATATACTTTCAACAGTTGACACAATACGAACAGACCCTGTGTTTAAATGACTAGTTTGAGCATATAGAAGAATTTCACAGTTTTATACTACTTGAAATTCATACATAGAACACATAGAGATACACCAAGCAAGCACATAAGAAGCCTAAGTAGAATGTTTCTGACAGTTTGGGGAACCCTAAAATATGCTATTAATAAGTCTTATTGCCTCTTTTTTACCTAATACTAGAAATCTGATGAAGTTTTGGGATTATTGAAGGAATCTGCCTTCTTACATCAGTTATCATTATTTAGAGATTCATAGTTTGCTATTTAAATTATTACCTTTTAAAGAATGCCACCCTGTTTTCATTTGTTTCTCCAGTGGCATTCCTTGGAGGACATGTTCTGAAATTTTGCCACATGATAGAATTTACCATGGTGTATGTCTTGGCAGAGTCTCAGGAAATCTATAACATAGGTCACAGAAAATACTGGGGCAGAGAGTTCTTGCTGTGACAGGGAAGCAGAATGTGTCCCCATTCCAGAAGCTTCAAGGGAGAGAAATGTAGTTTCTGTAAGAAAGGATATTACTTTTTCAGACAAAAAGGTTTATAAATTACCTCTTTGAAAATATAATATTTAAGATCCTTTAGAAAGAAATTCAGGAATCATCCAAGCTGTCTCTATCACCTGAATCCAGGGTCTTGTACTGTAAGTATGCTTTATTATATTCCCAAGGCCCAAGATATTATAGTATTTATAGTCATCCTCATATATTTCCATGAGAGCAAGACAAGTCATTACCAGTTGCAGCATATCAATGCTTGATATATTAGTTTCCTGGAGCTGCTGCAACAAAGTACCACAAATGGGGTAGCTTAAAACAACGGAGTTCATTCTCTCACAATTCTGGAGGCTAGAAGCCTGAAATTAAGATGTCAGCAGGGCCGTGTTCCTCTGAAGGCTGCAGAGAAGAATACTTCCTTCTTTTTTCCTAACTGCTGGTGGTTGCTCTCATTCCTTGTATACCTTAGTTTGTATGTGTGTCACTCCAATACCTGCCTGCATCTTCATATTGCCTTTCTTTCTGCATCTCTATGTCTTCACATAACCTCCTTTTTTTTAGAGACAGGGTCTTGCTCTGTTGTCCTGGAGGCAGTGCAGTGGTGTGTTCATAGCTCACTGCAACCTTGAACTCCTAGGCTAAAGTGATCCTCCCACCTAAACCTCTATCTCCCAAATAAGGACACAGGCGCACACCACCATACCGTTAAGTTTTAAAAATTTTTTTGGAGAAAGGTCTCACTATGTTGCGCAGGCTGGTCTCACATTCCTGGGCTCAAACAGTCCTCCCACCTCAGCCTTCCAAGTAGCTGGGATTATAGGCATGAGCCACTGCACCTGGCTCTACAAAGTCTTCTTATAAAGTCACCAGTCACTGAATTTAGGTCTCCTCCTAATCTAGTATCTTGATCTTGACTAGCTACATCTTCAAAGACCCTATTTCCCAAGTAGAGTTCCATTTTAAGGTTCTAGGTAGACTTGAATTTTGAGAGGATATTCAGTATACCTGGTAATTTGTATCTACAGTATTTACCTAACAGTATTATAACAGTTGATTTGAAAACAGTTTTGTAAAAGTACAATATCTTCAGGAAGAGGTATCCAAAGTTATTTTTAAAAGATTCAAAATCCTCTTGCGGGAGATAAAATATTGCAATTGAATGGGACCTTAATATTTCTGCATCTAATGCCATTCTCTAGATTAGGTGGCGTGTTAGGTAGGTCTCATGTCAAGATGGTACTGGCAGAGCCAGGACTTCCTGAGCCCTGGGCAAATTTCTTCTTATTCTACTAGGCCCATGTCTTCATACGACTAGGACTCATGAATTAGGAATGAGCTTGTGTTAGTCTATGCATCTAGCCATTGTTAAAAAGTGGAGGGGTGGGGTGAGAGTTGAGCATTTAATCTAGCAATGTGTTTTGGGTGAGTTGTTTATTACTGTGGATTATAATGAGCCTACAGGGACTGAACGCAAGTTTCACATGATGACAAGTAGTCTCTGAATAAAGCACTTCAACTGTACCTGAGCAAGTTGAGTGTATGGTCAGTCCACTCCTGCTGGACTGCTGGAGAGAAAGTCTTGAGAATCTTCACCTTGATCAGCTTAGAAACATTTCAGTAGCAGACTACCACTTGACAATCATCATGATGAATTCCAGGTTTTGTCCTTTTCGAAGAATTAATGCTGTTTCTAGAATTTTTTTTTTTTTTTTTTTTTGAGCTGGAGTCTCACTCCGTCACCCAGGCTGGAGTGCAGAGGCACATTCACGGCCACCCAGTGTTGACCCACTGGGCTCTGGAGATCCTTCTGCCTCAGCCTTCCAAGTAGCCAGAACTACAGATGTGCACTACCATGCTTGGCTAATTTTTGATTTATTGCAGAGACGAGGTCTCGCCAAGGTGCCCGGGCTGGCCTCAAACCCATGGGCTCAGGCAGTCCACTCGCTTTGGCCTCCCAAAGTGCTGGGATTTAGGCTGAGCCACTGAGCCTGGCCTTTTTGTGTTTCCAGGATTTCTAGTGTGATACCATTTATGAATAATATCCTAATCATGAGAGCAATAGAGGGTGAATTTGAAGAAAATTTCAACAAGTCCTAAGTTCAGAGAAATGTGGGCCTGGAATCTGCAGGGCCTTTTCCTTTTACCTTGCTGTTGTTTATACTAGCTTATGATCCTGTCATTATGCCATAGTTTCATCTGTACAGCACCACCGTTTCTGAGTCATTTCATCATTTTTGAGTCCCTGGACTTTCTAATGTGAGAAGTTTATTTTACAGAGTTTTAGGCAGCCATTTTCTTCTCAGCTTGTGTTTATAAGTTACAGTGAACTTAAATATATACATTACATATATAATATATTAAAATATATACATATTTTAATACTATAGGCATTGGAGCTATGCGTAGCAGGAAAATAGTCCGAGGGTACTTACATGTCAATTGCTTACTATTTATTAATATAACAAAACACTGAAAGTGGTTACATAAAAGAAAATGCTTAGGTTATTGTGGGAGTTATTGTGCCTTTGCCTTCAAATTTGTGTGGATCACAGACCTTTCAAGACAAACCTTCTCCCCCATTTATATCTTTGTCCACATAGCTCTATTATCGCTCTGTTATCTTTTGCTCAGTACCTGCCTATTATCTAAAAACTTGGTCAAGCATTAGTGAATGCAGATGTCAAGAGCATTCTTTGACATGAGATTAATTTATGGCACCTCTATTGCAAATCTGAATTTTTGAAGACTTCCTTGATCTGACTTTTAGGCTGATTTTGTAGCATGAATACCCATTGGAGCACCCAGTTTGTTCTGTATTTTAAATTAGGTACTGAAGATATCCAGCAGTGAGTTTGAATGGTGGATTGAAATCATTTATAAACTATCTCCAGGTGTTATCTTACACATCAGCCCAGCACATCTGTGATTCGGGAAAACAATGACTGGGAATTAATGAGTATATTATGTTCCAGGTTGCTTTCCCTTTGTCTTAAGAATCCCGCCGGGCTCGGTGGCTCAGCCTGTAATCCCGCGCCTTTGGGAGGCTGAGATGAGTGGATTGCCTGAGCCCACGGGTTCAAGACCCGCCTGGGCAACTTGGTGAGACCTCATCTCTACAATAAATCTAAAAATTAGCTGGTCGTGGTAGCGCACGCCTGTAGTTCCAACTACTTGGAAGGCTGAGGCGGAAGGATCGCCAGAGCCCAGCAGGTCGAGGCTGCAGTGGCCGGGAGCGGCTACTGTACTCCAGTCTGGGTGACAGAGTGAGACTCCTACTCAAAAAAAAAAAAGAATCTTGTACGTCGATAATCTCTCTTTCCCTGGAGTAGTCATTGGTGTAATTATTTGATTACTGCATATATTCAGATAAGCTCCTCAAGGCAGGGACTTTGTTTACTTGACTCTGTTACATCCCTGGCACCCAGTACAATGCCCATAAATTTTAAGTGCCCTGTAAATATTTACAGACTGATTTAACGAGTGAGGAAATGTATGAATATAGTTTATTGAGTTGATAATATATGGAAGTTAGGAGCACAGACTGCCAGAGTCAAGTCACAGCTCTACACCCTCAAGTTCTGTCACACTGGGTGAGTTTCTCTCCTCTGTGTGTCTCTGTTTCTTTATCTGTAAAATGGGATATTACTTGTATCCATTTCATAAGGTTGTTGTCAGAATTTTCTGACATAATCATATTAGAACAGTGTTTGTACATACCAAATGCTTCATAAATATTCCTGTCAATCTCATTGTCATCAGCATAAGCAGCATCCTCCATTTGCAATAACTGGGAAGGCTTAGTTAGAATCTATGGCATGAGGATTCAGTAGACCAGTTTGAAGGGGAGCAAATGTCTTAGTGTTAGCATATTCCTTAGGATAATTCAGCTTGTATCTCATCCTGTCTTCAGTCTTTTCTGCCTCATCGCAGTAATTCACTGGTGATTTGCAAAACACAGAATATCAAACACTTTTTTATTCTGCAGAAGAGTTTCTTATCCAAGTTGTTCCCATTTTAATGTTTATCCTCCTTAAGAAGAGGCTAGGGCTTGGAGAGATGTTCAGATCACTGAAGATGCTCTGAATGGGTGATTGGAGAAGATGTAGCAAACTTCTCATTACAAGTGACTCTCTTATTAGTAGACTGAGAGTGTGCAAGTGTGGAAGATTATAAGTAGTCAAGGATTATATTGCTTTCTATTGCTTTAGGAATCTGGATGTTATAGGCCAACGTCCAGAGAACCGTCTGTGGTCCTACAGTTGTATTCCTCAGCAGTGAGAATCAGTCTTGTTGATATCAAATCTATTCTTAACCACTTCCATTCAGACATTTATAATTTCTCTGTATACACAAATATTTTGCAGATTTTTACTTTGAGTTAGTCGTTTGTACAAACTAGAGCTAGACCATGGTTCTCATGTCATTTATACTGCAAGGTTCAGAGCCCAGATGGACTGGCACATGACATTTCCATGTTAATCACCTTACAAGGCATTCCTCTCAAGGGTACTTTGACAACAGCAGAGTCCTGAAACATGTCCTCCAGAGAGCCATCTAACATTTATTCTTTTGCTGTAAAACTTGAGAACTCACTAGAGCCAAAATGTGTGAAAGAAGCAGTTACTCTTTTAAAATCCTGTGGTTGCCGAACTGCTGTTAACTGATGTTACTCCACCTACTCTGTGATCTGAGGCAGGCTTGGAAAAAGACCACCCCCTTGCTGGCTAGATGCTTATATTAACTGAGAGGGGAATGGTATTGACTTATGTCCTGGTCTCTGGGGTTCAATGCTGAGCTTGTGTGTCTTTGATTGACAGCAGTTGAATGCTACAGTGACCCAGGGTGGTGGTAACTTGAGTAGCTTCTCTTTCTAAGGTGCGTGCCCCTCTCTGTGTGGTTACTCCTCATATGATGCCTTGAATGCAGGCTCCACACCCCACCTGTCTCCAGCGTCACCTCATTACAGATGGGGGAATAACTCTTCTCTCAATTTCCAGTGAATGTTTCACATTTTTGTAAATGCATACTCAATAAGAATAGGATGAAAACCCTCAGTATTAGACCTTAAGCTCCCTGGAGCAAATTATATAGTTGCAAAAAGACTGCAAAACATGTTGGCATAGAATACAGCACCCCTTTCTCCTTCTCAGCAGTCACAAAGGTCCAACTAGTTTCCTGGATTGGAGAGAAGTCAAGACGTTGGGCAGGTTCTTCAGCCTAGAGCTTTTCTGTTATGGGTAGGAAGAGAAGGGAGCCAGAAAGGTACCTTCAGTGTACCGAGTGGTATCATGGCTAAATATTTGGTGTGGTTTTTTAAGTGTAGTAAACACTGAGTTTTCTCCAGATTTTCTTCCACGTTCTTCCTTCTCTGGTAGAGTGTGAGCCTCCCAAGGTTCTGCCCTACTGCTGGATACACTTTCTGGGTGATCTACCCCTATGGCTTAATTATTCTATACCTACAATTCTCAAGATGGTGGCCCATTCTGTTCTCCTGATCTTGAGATCACATTCCGATTTAGCATATTTTAAATATAAATAATTTTCTCCCCCCCAAATATGCTTTTTCTCCTCAATTTCTTCACAATATGGCATAACTGAGTGGCCCCAACCAGAAATATGATCTACATTTTCCATTAGACCTCACCATAACCGGTGTTGGTGACCTTCTAACTTAACTCAGATCTGTCTCCAAACTCTGTGCCTTTTGGTGGGTTCCCACTAGTACTTTTACAAATTCTGTTTCTTGTAGCTTTTGCCAGGCTTGCTGTGATAAACCCCACATTGGTCCTACTGCCTGTTGTTTCTAGGTGCCTCCAGCTGCTCTGCCTTCACATGTCCAAAGTTCTGTACACACTCCGCAGCGTATAGACTCAGCCCCTTTCAAAAGGATAAAGTTCAAAGCCCTTAATTCCTGCTCACTTTGTCGGCCTCGTCTTTCACAACTCCTCCACCAGATATCAAGCCTGTTGCTCACATGTCAGTGCCCATGTATATGGAGTTCCCTTACTCAAAATAGGTGTTATCTCTCACTGACCTCCTGCTCCTCCCAGTGATCTCTTTTTCCTACCTTTAAGAATTATTCTATGGCCCAGCATGGTGTCTCACACCTGTAACTTCAGCATTTTGGGAGGCTGAGGCAGGAGGATTTCTTGAGCCCAGGAGTTCGAGATCAACTTAGACAACATAGCAAGACCTCACCTCTACAAAAAAATAACATAATTAGCTGGATGTAGAGGTGTGTGCTTATAGTCCCAGCTATTTGGCATGCTGAGGTGGAAAGATTGCTTGAGCCCAGGAGGTCGAGGCTATGGCGAGCCATGGTCATGTCATAGCACTCCAGTCTGGACAGTAGAATAAGACCCTAACTAAAACAAAATTCTAATTCTCAGAAGGAGCCTGGCCGACTTCAGGGCAGGGTTAAAGGGCTCTTTGTAAGGATTTTCTACTTTAGTATTCATGTATCTTTAGTTTACATGTATATTTCACTTATATAATTGTGTTTTAAATAAGATAACATAACATAACATGTATACAGTTGAACGTTGAACAAGACTGAGGTTAGGCATGCCAATCCCCCACACAGATGAAAATCAATGTATAACTTTTGACTCCTTCAAAATTTAACTATTAATAGCCTACTTTTGACTGGAAGGCAAACGGCTAATGTAAACAGTTGAGTAACATATGTTTTGTGTGTTATTTGGTTATACATTGTATTCTTACAATAAAGTAAGCTAGAGAAAAAATGTTATTAAGAAAATCATAAAGAAAATAGAGGTACTATTCAATAAGTGGAAGTGGATCATCATAAAGGTCTTCATTATCTTCATGTTGAGTAGGTTGAGGATGAGGAAGAAGAGGAGGGTTGATATTGCTGTGTCAGGGGTGGCAGAGGTAGAAGAAAAATTTTTTCTTTTTTTTTTTGAGTTGAAGTCTCAATCTGTCACCCAGACTGGAGTGCAGAGGCCGCTCCCGGCCACTGCAGCCTCGACCTTCTGGGCTCCGGCGATCCTTCCGCTTCAGCCTTCCAAGTAGCCGGAATTACAGGTATGCGCTACCACGCCCGGCTGATTTTTTTATTTATTGTAGAGATGAGGTCTCGCTGCCCAGGCGGGTCTCGAACCTGCGGGCTCAGGCAATCCACTCACCTCAGCCTCCCAAAGGCGCGAGATTACAGGCTGAGCCACCAAGCCCGGCTTAGAAGAAAATTTGAGTACATGCCAAAGCAGTTCAAACCTGAATTGTATTCAAGGGCCAACTGTAGTCCCTAAAAGTGTCTGGTAAATAACACTATATTTAGTTTGTGTTAATTTCCTTGTTTTCTTTACCTCCAGTAGCCTGAGTAAGTTGGAGGCAGAAAACATTGTATGCATTGGCATTTCCAATACACAGTTGAGAGGCTTTCACAAAGTGGAACATCAATAATATTTTTTTTTTTTTTTTAGTAGGAGACTCATTCTTACCTAGGCTGGAATGCCATGGCACATTCATGGGCACTCCAGCTTCGACCTGCTGGGCTCTGGTGATCCTTCCGCCTCAGCCTTTCAAGTAGCTGGAAATACACGTGTATACTACCACACCTGGCTAATTTATTTTTATTTTTATTTATTGTAGAGATGAGTTCTCGCCAAGTTGCCCAGGCTGGTCTTGAACCTGCAAGCTCAGGCAATCTACTCACCTCGTCCTCCCAAAGTGCTGGGATTACAGGCTGAGCCACCGAGCCCGGCCAATAATAACTTTTTAATGAATGAAAACCAAACCAGTTTCATGTGTATTTCCATCCAGAAGTTATTCTTTCACCTTCATTCTTATAGTCTAGTTGTCCTTATAGAAGCCCGTGTTTTCTACCAAGTCTCGAATTGGGAGGAAGCAATTGTTCTATTCTCTTCCCTCTCTTTATCAGGTCAATTTTACTCAGAGTTCATGGGAGAAATTATTGGTAGCATCCTTTGCCTTTGTATAGCGGGGGTGGATGTTGTGGTGGTTGAGGTATGAACTTTGTTTCCATAGATGTCTGCATCTGTATTTCTGCTCTACCATCTTTTTTTTTTTTTTTTTTTGAGTTGAAGTCTCACTCTGTTGCCTAGACTGGAGTGCAATGGCATGATTACAGCTATTGCAGCCTCAACCTGCTAGACTTGGGCAATCCTTCCAACTCAGCCTTCCAAGTAGCTGGAACTGCAGGCACATGCCACCATACCTTGCTAATTTTTTGATTTATTATAGAGACGAGGTATCACCATGTTGCCCAGGCTGGTCTCGAACCCCTAGGCTCAGGCAGTCCTCTTGCCTCTGCTCCCAAAGTGTGGGGATTGCAGGTGTGAGCCACCACACCCAGTCTGCTTTATCATCTTTTAACTAGGTAATCATAGACTAGTTGATTAACTTCGCACACCTCTCGATTTACTCATTGATTGGCGATGGATAATCTATGCCTCCTGGGATTGTTGTGAGGATTACATGAGGTAATTTATACAAAGACCTTGGCACTCAATAAGCCCTCAGTAAACGGTAAGTATTGTTTTTATGACAGAAATTCCGTTCATTTTAGCAATAAATGGACTTTAGTTTACTTTTTGATAAGGTTAATACTTTTATCTGAAATTAAAGAGTATTTTTTTATACAACTATTTGCCACCTCAAGTTTAAAAATAATTTTTAAAGCACTCAGTGTTTTGGCTAAGTCTGGATTTTACATGTAATGTCGGTTTTCTTTTTTTGCTCATTACTTACTGAATGTATATTTATTTGTTTGAGAAATGTTCAGGACTGAAAATTTGTGAATTTAAATCCAGAAAAAGAAATAATTATAACATTTTAGCATGGAGACCATGGTTATAAACAACTTGAAAAAGCAACACATTATTGTGTTTTCTGTTGACTCAAGAAGTGAAAAATTGGTTAGTGGCCAAGTTTTCTTAAACTCTGCCCCCTCCCACCTTGGGGAGGTGAATCTCCTCTTTCTCTCTCTCTCTGGTTTATTTCTAAATAAACTATATTTTCTAATCTAAAAAAAAAAAACCAAATTGGTTAGTCCCGAGATTTGAGTCAAAAGTATATACTGTTGTATTTTTTGGCATTGATTAGGAAAAGTAATGGAAAGTAGACTCTCTTTCTTTTTTCTTTTATTATTTGAATATCTGATACTGCACTTATTTTCATTTAAATCTACTGAGGGTAGCATTGAACCCCCAACTGGGAAATCTGGTTTCTACTTCCAAATCTGCTATTTTTTTGTTTTGTTTTTAGAGACAGGGTCTTGCTGTGTTTCCCAGGCTGGAGTGCAGTGGTGTAGTTAGTAGCTCACAGTAATCTCAAGCTCCCAGTCTCAAGCAATCTTCCAGCCTCTGCCTCCCAAAGTGCTGGGCTTACAGGCTTAAGACATTGCACCTGGCCCAAGCCTGCCATTGACAAGCAAGTTGTTTAGTCTTTCTCTGATGGTTTATCTAAATAACAATTTAATGTCACACTTATTTACTGCATCTCTGAAATGTCACATTTATTTACTGTATCCACTGAATAAAGCTATATTTCATGTTTGTACAGTGTATTATATATTTCTATTTCCATATATTTCAAAAATAAAGAGAGAGAACTATGACACACACACGCACGCGCACACACACACACACACACACACACACACACACACACACACACACACTTTTGTTCTTTCATTAAATTTTCTAAACAAATATATATTGAGCACCTACCATGTGCCAGGCAGTTTTCTAGGTGTTTGAGATATAAGGATGAACAAAATGTGCCCTCCCCCACCAAAATGCTCTGCCTTTTGTTATGTTGCACGTAGTAAACTCTACACAGACAAGAAACACAATAATTTATATATGTTGGTAGGTCATAGATGTGATAGGTGCTATTTAGAAAAATAGAACAGAATAGGGGGAATTGGGAATGTCATGATGGGGGAGAAGAAATGGATTGAAATTTTAAAAAGAGGACAGGTTAGGCTTTATTGAGAAGGTATCATTTGAGCAGAAAACTTGGGGGTTGGAGGAGTAAGTGAAGCTGATATCTGGGGAAGAGTGTTTAAGGCAGCAGTCAGTGCCAAGTCCCTGAGACAGGAGTGTGTATAATAGTAGTATAATAGTAGTACAATTAAAATCATGACTTGATTTTTTTTAAAAACAAGGAATTTAAAAACGTACAAATATTGGCACCTCTCATATTGTATATTAGAAAAAATGCTAGACATGAGAGAGGCATGTACTAAAACTTCATTTCTTTTGACTTAAAATCTACAAGGAAAGGTAAAATGATCTGATTATAGATAAGCTCCAATTTAATGCAGGTTGCCATCAGCATAAAAAAGCTATAGCATCTCTTAAAATTCAGAGAGGAAAGATCCATTCTGCCTAGGATGATTATATCAAAGCAGATTTTCAGTCTTGCCTAAAAGGATACATTTGAAAAGTGAGGGAGATTGGGGAAAGGAAGAGAATAGATCAAGGGCTAGAAAGTGAGCATGTACAGGTCACTGTCAAGGATAAATGTGGTTCCGTTGGAAATGCACCCTAATCTTTTCTGACCAAACCTGCCGTTGACAAGCAAGTTGTTTAATGGGGTATGGGTTCCAGAAGGATGGGAAGGATCTGATGACTAAATGTGCAAGAGAAACTGAGTAGGGAGAAGGGTAGCTGGCAAAAGTAACTCCCAAGCCAGGCTCATGTTGAGCCAGTACTCATCGGTTGCTGCTGTCTGCAGCCAGCATCTGTTCTGACTGGTCAGTGTCCACAGCATACCATTGGGTCCTGCTTTCAGGTGTCAGATTTGAATACCAGGAATCATGATGTAGGCGTCAGTGGTGTGTGGTGCTTTGTGCTTATCTTTCTTCTGTGTTTCTTTTAAAGTATTGCCATCTGGGTTCTCTGAAGAATGTAATGACTTCAGAATTTGCATCTTGAAATTGGCTTTGTGTAATGTGTGTGTAAACCTGAATTTGAACAAGAATGTATAGAATAACTTGTCAACCCAAATTTGTCTCTCTGTAGGTGATGTTTTGAATCTGGAGAGGCAAGCAACTGCTGTTGTGGCACAAGCTCCAGTTATCTTTTGTCCTCTTGTTTCAGATGCTTCCATGTTGTGTGGCATGTGCCAGTCTTCTTAGAAATGTAACATGGGGCCAGGGCATGGTGACTCAAGCCTGTAATCCCAGCACTTTGGGAGTCCGAGGGGAGGGGATTGCCAGAGGGAGTCCTTGGGTTTGAGAATAGCCTAGGCAACTTGGCCAGACCTCATCTCTACAATAAATCAAAAAAATTAGCTGGGCATGGTAATGCATGCCTATAGTTCTGGCAACTTGAAAGACTGAGGTAGAAGGATCACCTGAGCCTAGCAGGTTGACACTGGGGTGGCTGTGAGGGTGCCACACTGTACTGCAGCCTGGGCAATGGAGTGAGACTGCAACTCAAAAAAGAAAAGAAAAGAAATGTGACATGGGCTTTCACACAGTTTGTAACCTGACTGAGGGGTTACAATGAAGGCATTCCATCCTCCCACTTCTTAAAGTACATGTGGTCAGAAAAGATTAGGGTCACTAAGCATCTGACAGGAGGAGAGAAATGCACCTACCCTCTCAGTTCCCAGCTGAGAGAATGTCCCATTGTTTGATAGCTTTGGTAGCAAGTGAAGCTTCTTTTCATAATTATAAACAAACAAGAACAGTTCTTTGAACTCTGTAGGCAAACTGGCAGAATCTGAAATGAAGAGCAAGCTAAGTCTAATGTCAGGTCAGTCATTGAAACCAGTGGTTTTCAAACTGTGGTGAAGGCTATTTTCCTAGTAGAAGATGTTACTTGCCTTTTGCACTCTCATTTTCTTTCTTTTTTTTTTTTGAGTTGGAGTCTCACTCTGTTACCCAGACTGGAGTGCAGTGGCTGCTCCTGGCCACTGCAGCCTCGACCTGCTGGGCTCCGGCGATCCTTCCGCCTCAGCCTTCCAAGTAGCTGGAACTACAGGCACACGCTATCACGCCCAGCTAATTTTTGATTTATTATAGAGATGAGGTCTCGCCAAGTTCCCCAGGCGAGTCTCGAACCCCGCGGGCTCAGGCAATCCACTCACCTCGGCCTCCCAAAGTGCTGGGATTACAGGCTGAGCCACCGAGCCCGGCCTGCACTCTCATTTTCTAACAAATTTTTAGGATCGTATGCAGAAGCAGAATGAGGATGTCTCTTCTGTGAAGCTGGACATTAATGAAATTTGCCAATGGCAAACAGTGCCACTCTTTCCACTAAATTTTTGTTTTGTGGAAAAATAGTTATTTTTCAGATTGTTATTTATATTGACAGATGATTTCCTATTGTGTAATTTGTTTTTTTATTTAATATTTTAAGCTTTTCTGTTGTCCATTAGTACAACCCATGTAAGTCAAAGCTCTTCAGAGTCCTCAGTAATTTTTAAGAATAAAGGGAGCCTGAGACCAAAAGTTTTGAGAACTGCTGATTTAAACAAATAGAACTAAGGGAGTTTATGTTCTAGACCACGGATTGTGAAGGTGTGGAGACAGCCATGAGTAAGAGGTATAAGAATCTGAGAGGGTCTTCCTTCATGCCATTCTTAGGGGATTTGAGGTTTTATTTGTCTGTCTGATTTTTTTTTTCCAGAGGAGTTTTAGTTTCACAGCAAAATTGAGAAGGTACAGAAATTCCCCGTACCTCTTGCCCCCAGACACACTTACTTCCCTGCCTATCAGCATTCCCCACCAGAGTGGTACATTTGTTCCAGCTGATGAACCTGCACTGACACATCATTGTTACCCACAGTCCATAGGTTACACTCCTGGTGTTGTACATCCTTTGGGTTTGGGCAAATGTGTAATGACTTGTATCTACCATTACAGCATCATATGAAGTAGTCTTACTGCCCTGAAAATCCTCTGTGCTTTGTCATGGCCACATGCAAGCTCCAGTTATGAGAGAACAGAAGCTGACTTGTCAGCAGAGACCAGTTGGCTGAGAAAGGATAATAGATTATTACATTTACAGAAAAAGGCAGAGGTACCAGGACAGAGGTCCTAGGCCTGGTAGAAACAGAGGCTTTATTGGGCAGTGCCTTTCCTGTTTCTCTTTCTCTTCACAGTAAATCCACTCTCCTCTAGTGGCTTGAGTTCTTACAACCAAAAGAGCTGAGTAGAACCTAGAATAACAGAAGATCTCTTTGTTTTGGGGTACAGATGCTTTGCTTTCTTCCATGTCTTAGTTTATTTCTGCGGCTATACTTAGATAATTGAGACTAATAGTAATTTACAAACAGCAGAAATTTCTCTCTCATAGTTCCAGAAGCTGGGATTTCTCAGGTTAGGGCACTGGCATGTTTGGTGCTGGTGATGGCCCGGTCGATCTGCTTCCAAAATGGCACGTTCAAGGCTGTGTCTTCTGGTGGGGACTAACACTGTGTCCTCACATAGCAGAAGGGATGGAAGGAGCAAAAGGGGTGAGTGCTTCCTTGAACCTCTTTTATAAGTCCCCTAATCCCATTTAATTACTTCTCAAAGTCTGTGCCTCTTAATACTACCCCATTAGCCATTAAATTTCAACACACAAATTTTGGGAGGGACACAAACATTCAAACCATAGCACTGCACCTAGGCCTTACTGTACCCCCGCCACTCCCAGTTCCGTGGATGGAACCAGAAGTCACAGCAATGTGGACCCTAGTCTTTCTTTCAGTTACTTCTTACCTTTCACAGAAGGATCCAGGACATCACTGAAAACTTGTGATGTACAGGAGCCTAAGGATGACCAGAAAACAAAACCATACCTTTCATCTGAGGAGAAACACAAAGTGCTGCTTCTTGGCTTCTTAGTCAGACTGACAAAAAGCTGAATAACAACTTGACTCAGATAAGGTGACCTATGTTACCGAATAAGAAACATGGTATCTACTGACAGATGTATTTTTATGAGTCAATAAAAAATAATGACTGTTCTTGTGAAACATGCCACAAGAGGGTCGTGAATGACATGTGTATACACAGGCATAGAGCTTTTTGCACATTCTTTAATGACAGGGCATGTTAGAAACTTTTTTTCAAATACAGTGTGACCCAAATAAAGTAATATTACCATGTGATTGATTGATTCTGCAAGGCCTGGTTTTCGTAAGTATTCAAAGAGACAAAGAACAGTAAAAAGGGCATTGACAAGTATACAAAGAAACTTAATAGCTTTCTCCATTTTTATTCTTTCTTCACTCCAGCCCAAAACATTGGCTACTAATAGCACTGCGGCTTAATGAAGAAGAACAAACTCACGGCCTTCGCATGGATGCAACTGGAGACCATCATAACTAAGTGAACAGTCACAAAAACAAATAAATGAATACTTCCTGTTCTCACTCATAAGCGGGCCTTGAACACTGGTCACATGTACAAGGATAGGATCAGCAGATGCTAGGGGAGGAAGCGGGAGAGGAGGAAGGGGGACACACTGGTACCAGGTCCACTACTGGAACAGAGAGAGCGAGCTAGAAGCCCAAACTTCACCTGCATGCAACTTGCTTATATAGTAAATCTTCACTTGTACTCCATAACTCTAAAATTAAAAAAAGAAATTTAGGCTGGGCATGGGGACTCATCCTGTAATCCCAGCACTTTGGGAAGCCAAGGCAAGAGGATTGCCTGAGTCCAGGGGTTCGCAACCAGCCTGGGCAACTTGGTGAGACCTTGTCTCTACAATAAATCACCAAAATCTAGACTGTTGTGGAGGTGTGCATCTGTAGTTCCAGCTTCTTGGAAGACTGAGGTGGAAGGATCACCTAAGCACAGCAGGTTGAGGCTGCAGTGGCCACGAGCGTGCCACTGCACTCCAGCTTGGGTGACAAGAATGAGAATTCAACTTTAAAAATTTTTTTAAAATCTCAATAACATCGAGGCCTAAACAGTCTTGGCATTTTGCTTTTCTTCTTTTCTTTCCTCAATTTGATTTGAAACTTTAAAGAAAGTTTTTTCTCTCCCTCCTAAATCTTTGGAATAGAATAACACTTTATTCTGCCTTTGGAGTTACGAGTGTGTTAAATGTCCTGTGTGGCCAAGTATCCTATCTAGGATTGTTGACCACACTCAACTGTCACAAATCAAGATTTTTAAGTGGGTTGATTGTGAGCCTCCCAGGAACCAGGATATCACGATTTTTCCATTTTAGTCCAAAGTTAGCACCTGCAAATCTTTTTTTTTTTTAACTCAGAATTTACCAAGTAATAGGAAAATGATCCCATTCACAGAAGTTAATGTCTAAATCTAGAAATCGTAAATCTAGAAATAATTTCAGAAGAGAAATATGTGAAATTAAGTTGAAAATTATAAAAATGTATTAATATGCATTAAACAAGAACTTTAAATGTTAGGTCTTCCTGAATTTAAAGAGGTCTAATGCAATTCTAATAAAAATTATTAATGTGATTTTTCTTTTTTATTATATGAAGATTATTATAATGTTCATCTAGCTACATTTTAAAAAATTTTTTTATTTTAAAATTGTGGGATACAATTCAGGGTTAGGTATACAAATATTCAATGTGCAGGTACCATTGTTGATGAGGTGTGTCCCCTCTTCCCAGGCAGTTTCCCACTAAAGTCAGTTCCACCTCCCCACCCCACCCACACCCCCGCAGTTTCCCGCTAATCTCATTCCTATTCTTATGGTATTACGATAGTTGTTCAAGTCCCACTTATGAGTTAGAACATGTGATACTCAGTTCTTTGTGGCCCACTTAAAAGTGAGAACATGTGATACTCAGTTCTTTGTTTCTGTGAAAGATCACTCAGTGACTCTAAGTCCATCCAGGTTGCTGCGAAGTATGATTTTGTTCTTCTTTATGGCTACGTAATATTCCATTGTGTATATGTGCCACATTTTTTAATCCAGTCCTCTTTTGATGGGCAGCACGGTTGGTTCCATGTTCTTGCTATTGTGAACAATGCTGCGATAAACATACGTGTACAGGTATCTTTTTTATTGAGTGATTTGAGTTCCTCTGGGTATATTCCCAGTAGGGGGATTGAGGGGCATATGGAAAGTCGATTTTTAGAACTTTTAGGAATCGCCACACTGTTTTCCACAGAGGCTGTGCTAGTTTACACTCCCACCAACAGTGCAGAAGTGTTCACTTTTCACCACATCCTCTCCAGCATCTGCTATTTTTTGAGTTGTTGATGATGGCCATTCTGACTGGAGTTAGATGGTATCTCAGTATAGTTTTAATTTGCATCTCCTTGATGATTAGTGAAGCTGAACATTTTTTCCTGTATCTGTTAGCTGCTCATATGTCTTTTTTTGAGAAGTGTCTATTCATATCTTTTGCCCACTTTGTAATGGGGCTGTTTGTTTTTTTCTTTTCAGCACATTTGAGTTCCTTGTAGATCCTAGATGTTAGGCCTTTGTCAGACATAGAGTTTTTTATTTTTTTCCCAGTCTATGGGCTGTCTCCCTGCTCTCTTGATGGTTTCTTTGGCTTTGCAGAAGCTTGTCAGTTTGATACGGTCCCACTTGTCTGTCGTATCTCTTATGGCATGGGCACTTGGGGTTTTAATCAGAAATTGGTTGCCAGTTCCAATTTCCATAAGGGTGTCTCCTGCATTTTCTAAGGTTCTTATAGTTTGAGGTTTTGTGTTTAGGTCGCTGATCCATTTAGAGTTGACTTTTGTGTATGAGGATAGTAGGGGTCCTGTTTCAGTCTTCTGCATGTGGTCAGTCAGTTTTCCCAGCACCATTTACTGAATAGGTTCTCCACTCCCCAGTGGTTGGTGGTGGAAGCCTGTCAAAGATGAGTTGGTTGAGAAATTGAGGTTTTGCTTCTAGAATCTCAATTCTATTCCATTGGTCTATATCCCTGTTCTTGTACCAATACCAGACTGTTTTGATTATTGCAGCTTTATAATAAAGTTTAAAGTCTGGGACTGTGATGCCTCCTGCTTTTTTTTTTTTTTTTTTCTGAAGATTGTTTTGGCTATTCGTGGTCATTTATGTTTCCATATGAATACCTGTATTGTTGTTTCTAGGTCTGAGAAGAAATGTTGCTGGTAATTTGATGGGTATTACGTTAAATCTGTAGATTTCCTTAGGTAGAATGGACATCTTAACAATGTTGATTCTTCTAATTCATGTGACTATATTTTTTTAAGAAGTGAAAACGTAACCTCTATGTGAACACATAATTTATATCTGCAGTAATTAATTTTATTTATTTTTTAATTTTATTTTTTTAACTATTTTGGTTCTGGCAGAGGAATAGAATAGCAATCAATGGAGCAGAGTTAGATAAACCCTTAACAGACTTGGTTATATGCAAGAATATAAAATATGGCAAAAGTGACACCACGAGTCATAAATGGGAACAGTTTTTAAATCAAGAGTAATGAAGCAGTTAGTTTGCTTTTAATAAGATCAGTTTGAATCCTCGTGTCTTATACCAAAATAAATTCCAGGAGCTTGAAGCAGATTTGAATGTATAGGGTAAAGCCATAAAAAAGAAAAGCAGAAGAAAAAAAAGAAAAAAAAAAGTGAATTGAGTGGACATTTATAAGCAATCTATAAACAAAAATGTTGTACTTAAGACAATGGAAATCACAGAGGACAGTATCATTATGCTTAAATTTAAAATTCAGAACTCAGCATTTTAAAAAAGCTACTTAAGTACAATTTTTCAAAAAACAACAAACAATTGCTTAAAATATGAAAGAAAGGAAAATAAACTCAATCTGTGACAAGCATATATAAATAAATAAGAAAAACACTCAAGTCCTGTAGATAGCAGAAAAGTCATGAAAAAGGAAAGACTAAGGCTAGTAAACATTTTAAAGTTCTATTTTTATCTAAGTAGTAGTAATTTTAGAATATATATGTTGGCTAGAATTAAACAAAATAGGCATTCTAGAACACCAGTGGAAAAGACATAGAAAAAATATTGGCAATATTGATCCAGAACTTTAGAGACATTTGTGCCTTTACAGCAATGATTTCATGTCTAGAAAACCAAAGAAAATAACTATAAAATAGATAAAGATTATTTATAAGGATAATCTCATTGTTTTTATAATAATAAAGTATTAGTGGCTTAAAAATGAAACAGTCAGGGACTAATTAGATAAAATACTGCATAACCTTCCAGTGGGATATTATGTAGCTATTAAAACTTATGTTTTCAAATAATATTTGATAACATGCTATAGTGGTAAGTTAAAAAGGAGAACTACAAACAGTGCTACTGTTCCGATTGCTTATGTTTGTATGTATACAAAGGGGAAAGGTTGAAAAGTTGAATTCTTTCTAATCTTCAAGTAGAGATGTTCAATATATCTCAAAGGTCTTTTTTTTGAGTTAGAGTCTCACTCAGTCGCCCAGACTGGAGTGCAGTGGCTGCTCCCGGCCACCGCAGCCTCGACCTGCTGGGCTCCGGCAATTCTTCCGCCTCAGCCTTCCAAGTACCTGGAACTACAGGCTCGCGCTACCACACCCGGCTATTATTTTGATTTGTTGTAGAGATGAGTCTCACCGAGTTACCCAAGCGGGTCTCAAACCCACAGGCTCAGGCAATTCACTCACCTCAGCCTCCCAAGGCGCGGGATTACAGGCTGGGCCACCGAGCCTGGCTCAAAGATCTTTTTTTAAAAGAGGAAAACTCCTTAGTCATTTTTAAAAAGGAAGCATTTTTTTTCAACTTAACTTTCATAGAGTACTTACTATGTAACAGCACTACTTTAAATGCTTAAAAAATATTAACGCAATTCTCGCAATAATCTTAGGAGAATATTAACAGAGGAGAAAAGTGAAGCACAGAGATCTTGAGTAGATTTTTCAAGATATATAACAAGTTTTATCTGGGATTTAAATCAGATGATTTGACTCCATTTCTTAGCTCTTAACCACTGTGCTTTGCTCTCTTTAAACCAAAAACTCAATGTTCATTCAAGAAAAAATCCACCATGACATGTTTGTATTCTTTTAGGGATTCAAGAATGGATCAGTGTTAGGTATTTTTAAAAAATAATCAATTACCTTTATACCTTGAAGGCCCCCAAAAAACTATTTGTATAGTAGATACCAAAAACACATTTAATTAAATTCAGCAGATACTCATAATAAAAAACTCCAGATAACACTAAAATAGAGGTGATTACCTAAACTTGGTCAAGGTTGTTTACAAAGTCAATGACCAAAAAAATACCATATAATAGCACTATGATAGCAGACTAAAATTTAGATATATGTGTGCACCAAAACCAAGAACTATTTTTAATATGTATGAGCCATAACTCAATAGGAATTGAAATGAGGAAAGAGTTTCATTCAAACTAGTAGAGAAAATTTGTATTTTAAGACCTGAGAGTATATTACACTTGAAATATTATTAATGATATTCCTTTCCAAATAAAAACTTAAATGATATAGAACAGTTTCAACTCCTAATGCCATGGTTGTTAGTTTGTTAAAAAATAAAAAAATTAGTACTTCAAAAGATTAAATAAATAACATTCTGCTGGGGCGTGGTGACTCACACCTGAAGCCTAGCACTTTGGGAGGCTGAGGCAGGAGGATTGCTTGAGGCCAGGAGTTCAAGACTAACCTGGGCAACAATGCAAGACCCTGTCTCTAGAAAAAGAAAAAGAAAAAAAAAATTCAAAGGCAGAATATCAGGAGAGAAGATATTATCAATGCACATATAAAACAAAGGGTCACCCTTCCTAATAATTAATTTCTACAATTTAGTAGGAAAATTACAACTCCAATAGACAAAAAGGGGCAAAGAACATGCCTAGGCCACATCATATGCACTACCTCAGATTTCCTTGATTTTACTTGTTTGCTGGGCTGCCTTGGCACCTTGTTGCACTGTGAACCCAGAGTTTCTGGTATCTCGGCTACTTTACAGTGCAGCAAGCCCAAAGATCTGACTTCTGCAATGGCTGCTTAATGGAGCTAGATAGTGTAACTTTCCAGAAGGAGAGGGAAACTAAATTCCCATGGAGTGGTGATTAAAATTCAAAGGGAGATGGGAGAGAACTGGCAGATTAAATTCCCTCTCTGTTCCTCCCTCTTGTGGCTTCTCTAAAACTTGGTGTTTCTGGCCTGCCTGTCCAGAGACTTCCTGAATGCCGAGGAACCAGCTGGGATTCTTCATGAAACTCAGCAAGCTTGGTGTTATTCTCTGCTTCATTTTGCTTTTCCCTCACTTACATTGCTGATATGGAGCCTTCAAATAGAGCATTGGACTTAAGTTTTGCCTCAGGCTGGTTTTTAGGGAACCAGGCTACAGCAGGATTTGAACAGAAAATTCATAGAACAAGAAATGAAAATGGCAAATAGACATAAGAAGTTCTCCAGCTCATAAACATGGAAAATGCACAGAAACCACGAGATACCATTTTTTTGTATAGCAGTTTGGCAAAAATTGAAAAGATGAATAGCATTCAGTGCTGATGAGAGGTAGAAAAATATGCTGTCCTATGAAGGTTGGGGTGGTTGGGATGTGTATGGCTGCATACTTCCTGGAAAGTGAT
The DNA here is from genome assembly GCF_000164805.1 of Carlito syrichta. NCBI lineage: Eukaryota > Metazoa > Chordata > Mammalia > Primates > Tarsiidae > Carlito > Carlito syrichta. The sequence goes on from NW_007252938.1 coordinate 991,800, forward strand.
CTGATAATGTTTCTTAAAGCTTTCAGTGTACAGTCTTTGATCCAGGAATCTCCCACATATGCTTTAGTTCATATGTATATAAATGCAAAGATCTTTCCTGCAGTATTGTTGTAATAGTAAAATATAATGGACAAGTAGAATGTCCTTTTAAAAGGGTAAGTACTCGAATAAAGTTTGGCATATCCATCTTATGGAGTATTTTTTATGGGAAATTATTTAGAACCATGTGCTTCCTGGAAAAATAACTCTGATATATTTTAAGTGAAAACAGCAAGTTATAGAGTAATATCTGTAGTGTGATCCTATGTACAACAAAACAAAAGGACCCTATATATGTGTGTGTGTTAATATATGTTTGTATAATGGTTTAAAAAAAAAAAGATGTGAAAGGATACACCAAACTGTTAACACTGGCTGCCTCAAAAAAGTGAGATTGAAAGTGAAGACAATTACTAGTTTTTTCCTTATTGTCTGTTGCATTACTTTGAGCATGAAAAACAGTGAGGTACTAGATAGGTGAATGGTTGAGTGGAAAGAAAGAATAAAAGGAGAAGGGATAGAAATCATTTTTATCTAAAATAATTTAAAATATGTACCTCTTTGGTTTAGTTTCTTTTGATCCTTGATTGGTCAATCCTAAGGAAACAATTTGAGCTGCAACCAAACTTTAATATTATATTGTTTGTGAATGTTAATAGGCAAAATCATTTAAAAACTCAGTTTGGCCATACCTATCAAATTTTATATGGTCATATCCTCTGATCCAACAATTTTACTTCTAGAGCTTTTTATTTTATGAAATACTGCTAAAGATATATAAAGGTACAGTACATTTAATGTAATATTTTTAATAAGGAGAAATAGAAATATAAAATACATAAAAGAACATTATAGTACATTCTTTACAGTCATCAAAAAGAATGAAGTTGATAAGTTTATACTATGGAATGATGTACATGATTTGTCAAAATAAAAAAAGTATTACCAAGTTTTGTTTTTTGTTTTTTTTGAGTTGGAGTCTCACTCGGTCGCCCAGACTGGAGTGCAGTGGCTGCTCCCGGCCACCGCAGCCTCGACCTGCTGGGCTCCGGCGATCCTTCTGCCTCAGTCTTCCAAGTAGCTGGAACTACAGGTGCACGCTACCACGCCCAGCTAATTTTTTGATTTATTGTAGAGATGAGGTCTCGCCAAGTTGCCCAGGCGGGTCTCGAACCCGCGAGCTCAGGCAATCCACTCACCTCAGCCTCCCAAAGCGCTGGGATTACAGGCTGAGCCACCGAGCCCGGCTTTGCCAAGTATTTTTAACATTTTGTTTTATTGTATATTACTACGGTAATACTTCATATAATACCTATCTCTGAGAAATGGTAGCACAATGTTTGTCTTACATTTCTTAGAATAGTATATTACTTCTGTGATAAAAAAACAGTAATGAAAACTGACATAATTTTTCTTCATGAAAAATTTTTTTCTTCATGATTATATGGTTTCACTATTACAGGAAAAACAAATGAACAAAAAATTAGATTTATCCATGCAATGAACTGGTAATTATATATATATATATATATGTGTGTGTGTGTGTGTGTGTGTGTGTGTGTGTGTGTGTGCTCCTAAAGGGAAGCCTCTATCAAATTATTCTTTTTATACCTTGCCTTGTTAAAAAGGAATTAACATGAACTATATGAACTTAGTATACACTTTTCCAAATAACAGTTGCCTCTAATAAATTTGTTTAGTGTGTGTTAACAATATTTGGGGTCCTCTAAAGTGTGAGGCTTCGAGGCAAGATCCTCTTGCCTGGGATTAAAGGTTGAAAGTGACGTTTTGCTTAGGCAAGTGTGAGATTTTCCTACTCACAAAGTAAGCTCCTTATGGGCAAACTACTTTACTTCTCTAAAAATTAGTCTGCTCCGTTCTGTTCATTTGTGAGTCTTAACTCTTCAGAAATGAGAAATTAATACTGCCATCCCTTGAAGGAATAATGATATGAATTTTTAAAGTGACAAGTGAATAATGTTATTACTGAGAAAATTATGGTGAAGAAAATCCATTTGTAGATAAGCTTCTTAAAGGGGGCTGGTATGGAAAAGGGAATAACCAAAGGGACTTTGTTGCCTTGTATATTCTTTCATATCACCTACTTTACCTTTGTGATATTTATCATAGAAACAATGAAATGATTACTTTCTTCTAAAAAATTATACAAACTATGTGAACTTAGGAAACACCCAGATAGCTAGCAAGGAGTGTCTGTCCTCTCACTCCCCTTTATTTAAGTCATAAAAGAAAAATTCTGGATGTTTCTGAAGGTTTCGAAAAGATTCATTGTTCTGTTTTTAAGCTCAAATGAAGGCATCTATTTATTATACCTTGCAGCTTTCCTTATGTTTGACAGTGTACTCTTTAAGAATATATGGATATTTTGGCGTTTGAAAGAAGCTAAAGGACTCAAAACCTGGTTGGGTCTTATTAACACTCAACTGGCTTCTACAGATGGGCCACAGAAGACATAGATATTTAGGTGAAACCATACACAGTCACCTTTTATGTGTCCCCACACATATGACATACTGTACAGAAACTGATTTTTTTTTTTTTTCAGTAAGTTTGACATCCAGACTAATCTCATTAGATTGGGAGATGTCTTCCCCATATCTTTGTGACCAATATTGATTGATTACTTACTGTGCCAAGTACTATACCAGGTGTCCTGGGGATAAAGGGGTAAGATGCAGCCTTGAGAAACTTGTGGTAAGGGGAAGCAATTACTGATGTTAGAAGCAGAATCTTTAAAATGTCCAATTTATTTCTTTAGTAGAGACTTGCCATTCATTTGCCTACTGGTCAGAGCCTTGCAAATTTTCAGTTGTGACACCCTTGAGAGAAAAGTATCTTGAATTGGGTTTATCAAAGTTGACCAGTATTAAGATTCTGAACTTGATCTGGTTTTCTTCTCATGCACACACAAAACAAGTCAAGAATTATAAGGTAAAAATTATGATAATTGAGCCGGGCTCGGTGGCTTAGCCTGTAAACCCAGCACTTTGGGAGGCTGAGGTGAGTGGATTGCCTGAGCCCGCAGGTTCAAGACCTACCTGGGCAACTTGGTGAGACCTCATCTCTACAATAAAATCAAAAAAATTAGCCAGGCGTGGTAGCTCACGCCTGTAGTTCGAGCTACTTGGAAGGCTGAGGCGGAAGGATTGCCAGAGCCCTCCAGGTCGAGGCTGCAGTGGCCGGGAGTGTGCAACTGCATTCCAGTCTGAGCGACGGAGTGAGACTCCAACTAAAAAAAATATATATATGATAATTGAATTGGATTATAGTTATTATTGTTACATTTAAACAAGTATAAAATGCTGAGTTGATGGGAAAAATATTAATGCTAGATGTAATTGTGATGATAATTTCTTTATACAGTCTAGTTTTACCAAAACATAGTTGTTACTCACTTAAAGAATTTCTTATTGCTTAATGTTTTTCTTTTATTTTGTAGGAGTTTATATTGTCAGAAGATTATAACAAGATGACTCCTGTGAAAAACTATCATGGTAAGGGGTGAGAGACTAAAATATTTCTTGATGGTTTTCACTGCTACAAGAGAGTACCTACTTTACAATAGTCATGGGAACAAAATAGAGCAACCCTCTGAGGTGAATGTTACCCCAGCTTTTGTATTAAGAAACTGAGGCCCAAAGAGGTTGAGTGACTTGCATGTGGTTCTGTGGCTGGTCAGGTGCAGAGCCAGACCAGATCAGCGTGATTCCCAAACCCATAGCCTTTGTCTTCCTGCTGTACCACACTGCCTTGAAACACAGCAGCATGCTTGTAAAGTGGGGCCAGTGTAAAAGCTGCCTTATAAGGGACTCATTTTGTATTTGGTTAAATGCTTTAAAATGCTGTGTATTCATATTGTTCAAAGGGAAGAATTATGGTTTTATCAAGTTTGCAACATTGGCAGGCCATCTTCATAGTATAGATCAGGAGCAATTTTTGGAAGAGATTTCTTCGAGCAGATCACCAATGTCACGAAATCAGAATATTAGAATGAACCTTTTAATGTTTAGAGGTCATTTCATCCAGTTCCACTGACCTCATTCATCCTATATAATGTGTGATCGTCCAGCCTCTCCTTTAATACCATACATAGCATCCATTCCGATTTTAGAAAACTCTGAGCGTTCAGTTTTTATTTTAAGATTTAGAGCAAAAATTCATTTTCCTATAGTATTATTCTTTCATATCACATATCATTCATCAAATATTTACTGAGTACCTACCGTGTTCTAGAACTGAGAATTCTAATAATGAGTAAGAACTGTGTGGAGGATACAGACACAAGCCATTAAATGTGTGATAAGTGCTAGAATGTTTCCCTTTTGGTCTTTGTTTAACATGCTAACGCTACAAAATTGAGCACAATCTCTCTTGCACATGATAGCCTTTGAATTACTTGAAAACAACCATGAAAGTTTCCATCCTCCCTCCCCTACCTTGGGGAGGTTAATCTCTCTCTCCCTCTCCCTCCCTCTCCTTCTCTCTCTCTCTCTCTCTCTCTCTCTCTCTCTCTCTCTCTCTCTCTCTCTCTCTCTCTGTCTCATTTACTTTATAAATAAACTCTATTTTTCATTCTTTAAAAAAAAAGTTTTCACCCCTTTTCTTCTGTCTCTTCCAGTCTTCTTTATTCATTTCTCTTTTCTAGCCTAAACATTTTCCATCTCTAAAATTTCTATTTTACATGACCTGAGTCTTTGTTCTTTAAAAAAAACTTTTTTACATGTCCTTCATAAAAATGTACAATTATGTATCAAATTTTAAATGCATTACTCTAAAAAATTTTGATTTGTCTTGGTCTCATATTTGAGATATCATATTGTACCTTTAGGATCAATTAAAAATATGATACATTGTGGTAGGTTACCTTTAAGAGCATTGCCTCCTGATATTCCTGATATTTATGTTCCTTCCATGAGTTTTAGCTGGATCTAGAATATGGCAAGTGATGAATATCACTTCTGAGATTAGGGTGTTTTGGGTTTTTTTGGGTTTTTTTTAGTTGGAGTCTCACTGTTGCCCAAACTGGAGTGCAGTGGCCACTCCCGGCCACCCCGGCTCTACCTCCTGGGCTCCGGTGATCTTTCTGCTTCAGCCATCCAAGTAGCTGGAACTATAGGCGTGAGCCATCAAGCCTGAATAGTTTTTTTTAAAATTTATTGTAGAGACGAGGTCTCACCATGTTGCCCAAGCTGGTCTTGAACCCATGGGCTCAGGCAGTCCTTTCACCTCTACTTCCTAAAGTGCTGGGATTATAGGCTTAAGCCACAGCACCTGGCAGAGATTAGGTTATAGAGAGACTGGGGCTTCCATCTTGCTTATCCACTCTTACTCTCTTGCTCTGATGGAAACCAGCTGCCATATTGTGAGCTGTCCTGTGGAAAAACCCATGTGCTGAGGATCTGAGGGAGGCCTTATTAACAGCCAATAAGGAACTGACATCCTCAGTTTATAGTCTATGAGGGACAGAATCCAGCCAGTAGCTATATGAGAGAACTTGGAAGCAGATCCTTCCTCTGTCAAGCTTTCAGATGAGACCATAGTTCCATCTCATTTCTAAGTTGCATCAAGGTTTCTGATCCACAGAAACTCTGAGATAATAAACATTTACTGTGTTTAACCACTAAATTTGGGGGTTATTTATTACACAGTAACAGATAACTAATACATATATGAAACCTGATAAGTACAAAACTTCATTTCCTTCCTCTTCTGGACAAAGGGTGACCTTTCTGGCAGCTGCTTTACACTGTGGACTCATGTGGAGCAGTCAACTCAAACTCTTTAGCAATTCTCACTTGAGTTGTTTTTAGGTTGTGTCTCCTATACCTTTGAAGCTGTTTCTTCTTTTTTATTTTTGTTTTCAGCCTAAATGCTAGAATTCACATTCTGTTCATTATTATCTCACTTTATTTAGTCCATCACCTCACCTTATCAAGATATCTTGACATCTCAGTTGTCATTAAATTAATTAATTCCTGCTTAGCCTTGTGCTTTTCTTAAATGTATAAGCATGAAGTATTATCATATCTCATGTCTTTGTTAAAAATAATGATTAGCCTCTCTGGTATACATTTGAAGAATATACCACTAGAAACCACTCTTCATATGCCATTATTCTTTGGGTCTCTTAGTATAGTTCATATATTTTCATTTTGTCTACAAGGGGTTATAAAAAGTTGATAACAACTACCATGGAAACCCTATCTCTGTAAATACTTAGAGGTAGTGAGAAAAAACGACACTTTCGCAGTTTTTGTCTTTCTTTTTAATGCAATACTAAGCTCAGAGGAAAAACAAAGGAAAATTCTCATGTGCCAGGAGCAGAGAGAGAACTAAAACTCAGAGTGATATACATATGATTTGACATTGCAGCTGTCTTGGGGAGATATAGAGCCCATAATAACTAGATGCTTATATATGAACATACACGTGGAGACAAGAAATAAAGCCTAGAGTCTGGGTGAGATGGAAAATTAGAACTGAGATTTTCATATAAAGCTAAAGCCCATAAAGGACTATTCCCTTTTAAAAAAGGAGAGGAGCAAAGCCCTCCATTCGTTGACCCAGAAGACTACAGGGAAGTCTATTCCTGACTCCAACTCTGAATAGAGGGGGAAAGTCTCTCATGATACATCAAAACTGCAACTGTAAACTTGAGTTGGATTGAGAATTTTCATCAATTATGTTGTACTGGAAATTCCATGTTAAGAAATTAATATAAAGTTGGTCCTTGATCAGCAATACTTCCAGGGTATCTGCTAGAAATAAATATGAAAGCTCCCTTCAATGAGACAAATTGTATAAAGGCTCCACAGTAAAAACAAGTACTGCTTAAGACTGAATAATATATTTTTTTAAAAATTGCAAGAGTAACAAGGAATCAATCCTCCGTGAGTAAATATTAGCAGATATCACTAGCAGGAGGATCAGAATACCAAGAATCTTTAATGATCAACAATGTGGAAGAGACTGGAACATATTTTAAATGATTTAAAGAAACCAAAGAAAGTGTAGAAACCGAGGAAATAAAAAGAATATAGGTAGATATTTTAAAGAACCAAGTAGAACTTTTAGATATGAAAAATATAGACACTGAAATAAAAAACCAGTAGGTAGATTAAGTAGATTAGACACAGTTAGTGAAATGGTAGATGGATTTGATGTCCATGGAACTACATCTGAAAGTACTAGAAGAATAAAACTGCCAACATAAAATCTATGACAGGGGAAAATATTTTTCAAATAGGAAAGTAAAATAAACATGTTTTATGACACACAAAAAGAATACATCATTCATAGACCTGCACTAAAAGAAATCTTAAATACTTCAGGAAGAAAGAAAGTAATGCCAAAGTAAGCTATGAATCTACTCAAAAGAAGGCAGAGCATTAAAGATGGTAACTATACGGATTTTTTCTTATCTGAGTCTCTTTAAAAGACAACTGGCTATTTAAAAATAATGACAAGGTAGCTTGGAGCTCTTAACCTCTGTAAACTTAAAATGTATGACAACAGTAGCACAAAGGCCAGGATGTAAGGAGAAATGGAAGTATACTATTGTCAGTTTATTACATGATGCATGGAATGGTTTAGTATCACATGAAGGAAGTCTGGTAAATTAAAGATACATACTATTAAGCCTAAAACAACCACTAAAATAAATAAAGTTATAGCTAATAGGTCAACCAAGGAGATAAAGTAAAATTATAAAGTAATTCCCAACAATAAAAAAAGCATAGTAAGAAAGAGAAAAAGAACAGATAAAAAAATAGAAAACAAACAGCAAGATGATAGATTTAAACCTGACAGTGTCAATAATCACATTAAATATAAAGAGTCTAAAGCCAATTAATAGGCAGAGACTGTCAGATTTAAAAGGTGAGATCCAAGTATAAACTGTCTACAAGAAGCATACTTTAAGTATAAAGACACAAATATATTAAAAGTAAAAAGTTGGAAGAAGATGTACTATGAGAGCACTAGTCAAAAGAAAGCTGGCCTGACTTTATTAATATCAAAGTAAGCTGGGCTCGGTGGCTCAGCCTGTAATCCCACGCCTTTGGGAGGCTGAGGTGAATGGATTGCCTGAGCCTGCGGGTTCGAGACCCGCCTGGGCAGCGAGACCTCATCTCTACAATAAATCAAAAAATCAGCCAGGCGTGGTAGCGCATGCCTGTAATTCCGGCTACTCGGAAGGCTGAGGCAGAAGGATCGCCGGAGCCCAGCAGGTCCAGGCTGCGGTGGCCGGGAGCGGCCACTGCACTCCAGTCTGGGCGACCGAGTGAGACTCCAACTCAAAAAAAAAAAAAAAATCAAAGTAGACTTCAGAACAAAGAATATTACCAAGGATAAAGAAAATTTGTTCATAATGATAAAGGGCCAGTCCATCAGAACGCCTTAATGATCCTAAGTGTTTAATGCACTTAATAACATAGCTTGTAATATGAGGGGAGACCCCCCCCAAACAAAACAAAACAAAACAGTGTCTTTTGGAGGGGAGCCCCCTTATAGTACACTTGCAATTAGTACCTCTGGATCACGTAGTTAACCAGTTTTTATCTGAAGTTTTGAGAAGGTTGCATCATGATTGGTGGAAGAAATGTCCTGAGTTGTGGCACACAGGTGACTGATTCTTCCACCTGAGTTGTGGCACACAGGTGACTGATTCTTCCACAACGCACATGCCCACACTGTGCTGAGTGTTCAGTAGTTTTTTTTATCAAAAATAGCATGATCCCCGTGCTTCACCCTCCCTATTCCCCCTATCTTGCCATCAGCAACTTTTTTTTTGTTTCCTGGATGAAAAAGTCCTCAAAGGGAAACGTTTTGCTGAGGTGAAACAAAAAACAGCAGAAGCCCTAAAAGGCATAAAAATCAACAAGTTCAGAAACTGTTTCCAGTGGTGGAAAAAGCATATCGATAGGTAGTATTGCATCAAATGAAGAGTACTTTGAAGGTGACTAAGTTTAAACACAAGAATACATAATTTTTTATAAATAGATTCTGGGGGTTTTTTGGGTCCTTCCTCATATATGAAGGAAAACTCAGTGAAACCTTTAGGAAGAAATAGACCTTAAAAAAGAAAAGACTCAGAAACGAGAACTAGGCTAACCAGAAGAAAGGAAACATCAGTGAAAGTTCATGAGACAGAAAGTAGAGAAAAATCAGTGAAATCAAAAGCTGGTTTTTTGAGATCCTTACACTTCTAGCCAGACCTATCAGTAGTTAAAAGAGAAAATGCAAGGGTGAGTGAAATGACATTCAGTGTATAGGTATATTTAAAGCATAATAAGGAATATTATGAACTTTTCTTTTAAGATGTGGGGTTAGGCATACAAATGTTCATTATGCAGGTTCATTATACAAATGTTCATTATGCAGGTACCCTTGTTGATGAGGTGTGCCCCTCCCTCCCCTGGCAGTGTCCCTCAACTGCCAATCCCACCCAATCTCCCCTGGCAGTTTCCCACTATATGAACAACTTTATGCTAATAAATTTGATAACAAAGTAAAATAAAATCTTTGAAATATATAACCTGTAAAATGTTACCAAAAATGAAATAGATAATCCTAATGACTAGTATCTACTAATTTAATGTATTGTTAAAACCTTCCTACAAAGAAAGCTTCGTGCCTAGATATGACTTCGCTGGTGAATTATATGAAACATTTAAGGAAGAAACAATACCAGCTTCACACAACCTCTTTCAGAAATCGAATAAGTGAAAGACTTCCTATACCATTCTATGAAACCAGCATTACCTGATACTAAAACTAAACCAATTAAAAAAAAGAAAAGAAAATTATACTCAACTATTCCCCATGAAAATATATGCAACAAATCCAAGCAAGATTTCAGCAAATCAAATCTAGCAATATATAAAAACAATAATACATCATGATCAAGTGAGATTTATTCTAGTAATTTTTAGGTTATAAAAAATTAATCAATGGTATTTACCCAAAATAAAAGAAAGCAGAGGCCCAAACAGATATCTGTACACACATGTTCATGGTAGCATCATTTCCAATTAGCTGAAAGGTAGAACCAACTTAAATTTTCATAAACAGATGAATGGATAAACAAGTATAATATATACATACAATGAAATATTTTTCAGCCTCAAAAAGGAAGGAAATTCTCTGGAAAAAAATATTTGCCAACTGTGTATATCTGACAAAGGTCTAACATCCAGGATCTGCAGGGAACTTAAATGTGCCAGTAGGAAAAAAGCACACACATCCCCATTAAAAAGTGGGCAAAAGACATGAATAGACACTTCTCAAAAGAAGAGTTATGGGCAACCAACAGACACATGAAAAAGTGCTCAGCTTCACTGATTAACAGAGAAATGCAAATCAAAACCACATTGAGATACTCACCTTACTGAGATACCACCAGTAAGAATGGCCATTGTTAATAAAACAAACAACAGATACTGATAAGGATGCAGAGAAAAAGGAAGGCTTCTACACTGCTAATGGAAATGCAAACTAATGCCACCTCTTTGGAAAACAGCATGGTGGTTTCTGAAAGAACTAGAAATTGGCCTTCCATATGACCCAGCAATCCCCTATTGGGAATATAGCCAGAGGAACTCAAATCATTCTACAAAAAAGCTACCTGCACATGCATGTTTATTGCAGCACTATAGCAAAAACATAGAACCAACCATGCTACCACATATAATGTGGTACATATATGCAATGGAATATTATGCAGCCATAAAGAAGGACAAACATAAGGACTTCACAGCAACTTGGATGAATTTTGAGTCTGTCATACTCAGTGATCTGTCACAGAAACAAAGAGCAGAGTACCATATGTTCTCACTCATAAGCAGACCTTGAACGATGATGATGATACTATAAGAAAGGGTTTGGCAGTAGTGGGTAACTGCCAGGGGAGGGGAAGGCATACCTCATCAATAAGGATGCCTTCATAATGAATATTTGTATACTTAATTCTATATTGTACCCCACATCTTTATAATAAAGAATTTTTTTAAAAAGGAAATTTCCACACATGCTACAATGCAAATGAGACTTGAAGACATATGCTAAGTGAAATAAGCAAGTCACAAAAGGACAAATACTGAAGGATTCCTCTTATATGAGGCACTTATCGTAGTCAGATTCATAGAGACAGAAAGTAAATGGTGGCTGTCAGGAAAAGCGGAAATGGGGTTAGTGTATAATAGATACAAAGCACCAGTTTGGGAAGATGAGGAAGTTCTAGAGATTGGATGGTGGTGATAGTTACATGACAGTGTGCATATGCCTAATGCCAGAGAACTATATACTTTAAAATGGTAAATTTTATGTTATATGTATTTCACCACAATAAAAAAATTCTTGAAAGTTCACATATGCAAATTGCTTAGTGAAGTAACCGAAACACTGTTCAGTGGTTCAAGAAATATTAAATCTTCTCAAAAAAAAAAAAAAAGAAGGAAAACAATGTAGGCCGGGCTCGGTGGCTCAGCCTGTAATCCCACGCCTTTGGGAGGCTGAGGTAAGTGGATTGTCTGAGCCCACGGGTTCGAGACCCGCCTGGGCAGTGAGACCTCATCTCTACAATAAATCAAAAAATCAGCAGGGCATGGTAGCACATGTCTGTAATTCCGGCTACTTGGAAGGCTGAAGTGGAAGGATCGCCGGAGCCCAGCAGGCGAGGCTGCCGTGGCCGGGAGTGGCCACTGCACTCCAGTCTGGGCGACTGAGTGAGACTCCAACTCAAAAAAAAAAAAAAAAAGAAGAGAAAACAACGTTGACAAGAACATGGAGAAATTGGAACCCTCTACACTAACAATGGGAATGTGCAGTGGCACTGCCACTTTGAAAAAGAGTTCGTCAGTTCTTCAGAAAGTTATATATAAATAACCTTGTGACACAGCATTTCTACTCCGAGTTATATACCCAAGAGAATTGAATGCACATTCCTGTGTCACTTAATGATGGCGAATACATTCTTAGAAGTTCATCCTTAGGCAGTTTCATTGTTGTGTAAACATCATAGGCTGCATCTACACAAACCTAGATGGTATAGCCTAGGACACATCTAGGTTATGTGGTATAACCCATTGCTCCTAAGCTAAAAACCTTCACAGCATGTTACTGTACTGAATGCTGTAGGCAATTGTAACACAATGGAAAGTATGTGTTACACTAAACATATCTAAACATAGAAAGGGTACAATAAAAATACAATATAAAATATAAAAAATAGTACACCTGTTTAGGGCACTTACCATGAATGGAACTTGCAGGAATGGAAGTTGCTCTGGGTGAGAGGGGAGTGAATATGAAGACCTAGGCTATACACTACTGTAGACTTCATAAACACTGTTCACTGACTATACTAAATTTATAAAAATATTTTCTTCAAGAATAAAGAAGCCTTAGCTTACTGTAACTTTTTGACTTTATAAAACTATTTGACTCTTTTGTAATAACACTTAGCTTGAAACAAATGCATTGTACAATTGTACAAAAATATTCTTTCTTTATAACCCTATTCTATAAGTTTGTTCTGCTTTTAAATTTTTTAAACTTTTTTGTTAAAAGTTAAGACAGTGTCCGGGCTCGGTGGCTCAGCCTGTAATCCCAGCACTTTGAGAGGCAGAGGCAAGTGAATTGCCTAAGCCCGTAGGTTCAAGACCAGCCCAGGCAACTTGACAAGATCTCGTCTCTACAATAAATCAAAAATTAGCCGGGCGTGGTAGCGCGCGTTTGTAGTTCCGGCTACTTGGAAGGCTGAGGCGGAAGGATCACTGGAGCCTGGCAGGTCAATGCTACGGTGGCCATGAGTATGCCACTGCACTCCAGCGTGGGTGAAAGAGTGAGACTCCAACTCAAAAAAAAAAAAAAAATAAGACACAAATACGCATGAGCCTGGGCCTACACAGGGTCAGGATCATCAATATCACTGTCTTTCACCTCCACATCTTTTCCCACTGAAAGGTTTTCAGGGACAATAACATGCATGGAGCTGTCATCTCCTATGATAACAGGGCCTCCTGGAATACCTCCTGAAGAACCTGCCTGAGGCTGTTTTACAGTTAACTTTAAAAATAAATAATAAGTAGAAGGAGTATACTCTAAATGATAGAAAGTATAGTATAGTAAATAAGTCATTTATTATAGTAACATAGTCATTTATTATTGTCTTATATGCTATACATAACTGTGCTGTACTTTTATATGACTGTCAGCACAATAGATTTGTTTTCATCAGCGTCACCACAAACACATGAGTAAAGCATTGTGCAGCATCATGACAGCTATGCCTTTTTAGTTCTGTTGTAATCTTATGGGCCCATCATCCTATATGCAGTCTGTTGTTGACCAAGACATAGTTATATAGAACAGGCCAGTATTCACATAAAAATTCATACACAAATATTCATAGCAACATTTTTCACGATAGCCAAAAAATGGAATTAGCCTCAGTGTTCATCAGGAGATAAGTGAATAAACAGAGTGTGACATAGATGTGCAATGAATTATTTGGCCACTGTAAAGTAATAAAGTACTGGTACATGCTACAGTATGGGTGAACCTTGAAAACTTAGGCTAAAAGAAGTCACACACAAAGGCATATACTGTATGATTACATTTCTATGAAATGTCAGGAATAAGAGAATCCTCAGAGATAAAAAAAAAAAAGATTAGTGGTTTCCCAAGGATGGGGAAAGGGATGCTAGGGATATGGAGCTTCATTTTGGAATGATGGAAATGTTCTGGAAATGGATAATAGTGATGATTACGCAACCAATGAATTGTACACTCTGAAATGGTTAATGTGGTGAATATGTGTTATGTGCATTTCAATAAAATCTTCAAAAAATCAATCAGTGCTACCAAAACCAAAGTATTACAAGCAAGATAGGAAAACTACATACCAGTATCTCTCATGAAAATAGATGCAAAAATCAAAAAACTAACTAGCAAATCATATCCAACAATGTATACAAATAATGATGCATCATGACCAGATGGGATCTAGTCTAGCTGGATTAACATTAGAAAATCAATGTACTCCATCACATCAACAGTTTAAAGGAGAAAAATTGTGTCATCACATCAGTTATGGTGGAAAAAACACTTATTAAAATCGTAACTCAGAACAAAATACTCAGCAAACTAGGAATAGAGGTGAGCTTTTTAAACTTGGTTTTTAGAAATCTACAAAAAAACCTACAGCTAATATCATACTTACCAGTAAGAACATAGCTACCTTTCCCTACAATCAAGGATCAAAGCAAGATCCTTGTGGCAAGTTACTTAGAAGACCAGAGGCAAGGATGCTAAGAAATAGAAAGTAAAAGCAGCTCATCTTTGAGAGGGTAGTACTTCCTGTTAATAAAAGAAACTCTAAGCTTTACTTTCTAAAAGCCAGTTCAGATGAGCATAGCGCTTGAATGTTCAAGAAGTATAGCCAGACATCAAGGCCATATTTTCTTATGTGAGTTTCTAAAGCTTAGTGATAAGTATGTATTTTTGAAATGCCTCTTTCTGAATAAAAGAATTCTGTCACCATAGAGTATGTGCTTAGAGTTGTTGGGTTTTTATCCCCCCTTAGTAGTCATAGGCAACCTGACACTGAAAGAGAGAACCAAGTATGATGTCAGAGAGACTAGGGTTTTGATTCTAGCTTTGTGCTCATTGATTTTTGTAGCTTTGAGCAAGCCACTTAACATTCATAGCCTCTGTCTCCTCTGGCAGTGAAAGCCACTCAGAAAGCTAAAGCCCCTTATCTTCTAGGTCTACTGTCATCCCCTTGGACTTAGAAGGTGACAGATAAAAAACCAAAAGCCCCTTCAGGAGAAAGGGGAGAGGCACTAGGGGCCACTTTCTGCCTGGAATAGACTTGAGTCTGCTTGGACTCATTTGAGAGTTTTATTCCACCACTGGTGGAACTTGAAGTGGACATTTGATGGCACAGATGTGAAAAGATCTTCAGGAGTTTATCTGAAAAGTCACATCTTTTAGTTAAAGCCTATATTTTGATCTTGATAGTGGCTGGTCCTCTGAAAGGCAGGTATGTATTGTTGAGGCCACCAGCTCTTAAAACACCTGGCGTTTTATGAATGACTTTTATGGATATGCACTCTGGTTCTGACTGCATTGTATGTTAGCCAGCCTAAAAGGGCCATCTTGCTAAGGTTGGATTTGTTGTAAAATCAGTAAATCACCCATTTTGTAAGGTCATCACAATGATTAAAAAGAGAATGGGTTGCCAGTGTGTTTTGTGGTCACACTGGATCTGGCGCTGTGTAGTCCTGCAGCCCTAGCATGTCTGAGGGAAGAGACCCAGGCCCTTTGGCAACCGGAGCTGTCTATGGCAGTAATCTTTGGGTTGGCACAAATGAGTTAGTGGGGAGCATTGTGAAGAGATGACCAACTTTTTAAAAAATTATTTAGAAAACTTGGACGTGCCTGTCTACAAGGGCTTACACCCCTCAACAAGAGCCACAGTTCTACTCTGTCCTTAAAATGGTTATACTGTTCAGTTTATTCTGGGGTGGGGAGAAGAATCATGATTTCCATGGACTATGCTTTTCCAGCCTCCTTGGGATGCTTTATAGGTTGTTTTCTTGTCTCTTGATTTTCAGCACATCAGAGCAGAGTGACGATGATCCTGTTTGTCTTGGAGCTGGAGTGGGTGCTGAGCACAGGACAGGACAAGCAATTTGCCTGGCACTGCTCTGAGAGTGGGCAGCGCCTGGGCGGTTATCGCACCAGTGCCGTGGCCTCGGGCCTGCAGTATCCTTTACTGGACAAAATCTCTTGGTGGGAACTTAGCTGTTGACCTCTTTGATTTATGAAATTTTGCAACATGAAAGTTTTTTGTTTTGCTTTTTGCTAAGTTAGCCTGTGTGCTTATGATGCTTTCTATGTAGTCTTTCCTAAGACACAAGTTATTTAGAATCCCCATGTGAGTGGAGTCAAGTAACGTAACTTCACCTGAAGCATTAGACTCTACTGAGCCAGTTGCAGGTCCACTGTGACCCAGGGTCTGACATCTAGCAGGACACAGCCCTGATTTGTGAACCTCAGCTATCTGAAAGATTTATTATACCTGAAGATGAAACCATCACCAAAATGTAATATTTAACTTGCATACAGAAGTAATTTACATACACATAGATAGATATTAAGATTATGGACATTCCTATCAGTGCCTGGGAGAAGAACCACAGAACTCCAATTTACTTTAAAAATAGTTTTTCAGAGGATCATGCCAGGACCAGAGTGGGTCAGCTGGTAATGCTACAAGCTTTGTTCTAGACACGAGACTTTTCTAGGGTGTGTAGAATGATCTGACCCAAAGTGCCAGAGTCTTTGTGTGTTCAGGGTGAATTCCTGTTTCTGTTGGGTAACCCTCACATCTGACTGACTGGGCTCCAGCAAGACCAGTGTTGGCTAGTGGAGGATGCTACCATTGTAGGGAGTCAAGGACCTTGGGATTCTCAGTTTAAAAAGCATAGTCTCCCTACCTTCTGACAAATGAGGAAGTAGGTGGAGACAGATCACTTGTCAGCAAAAGTAGGAAGAAACAGTAAGGCGAGCTTTCTAATGTCATCTCTTTATTTATAAAATACCTATTCAGTGATTCTCAGCAATCTGACAATGTATGTTGCTGTTTCTTTGCATCTGTGTGACAGTCAGTATAATTTTGTGTGTTTATGGGCTAATATCACTCTTCCTTTTGTTCCTGAACCACAGCATGAAGAAACAGAATGACCATTGTGGAAGGTTGTAAAAGTGGCAAGTTACCTTAGAAGACCAGAGGCAAGGATGCTAAGAAATAGAAAGTAAAAGCAGCTCAACTTTGAGAGGGTAGTTCTTCCTGTTAATAAAAGAAACCCCAAGCTTTACTTTCTAAAAGCCAGTTCAGATGAGCATAGTGCTTGAATTGAAATACATGAACTCTCTTGCCAACACATTAATGACTTCTTACAGTATTAGTGTTGGAAGAGCACTTAGAGATCACACAGTACAACCCTTCTGTCTTAGTCCATTTGGGCTGTTATAACAAGTAACCATAATCTAGGTGTCTTACAAACAACAGGAATTTATTTCTCACAATTCTAGTGACTGGGAATTCTAAAATCAAGGGGCCAGCAGATTCCATGTCTGGTGAAGTCTTACTTTCTACTTCATAGACAACCATTTTCTTACTGTGTCCTCGCGTGGTGGGAGGGGCAGTAGTGCTCTCTGGGGCTTCTTTTATAAGGACACTAATGAGAGGTTCTGCCCTCATGACCTAGTCATCTCCCAAAGGGCCCATCTCCTGATACCATCTCACTAGGGATTAGGTTACTACATAAGAATTTGGGTTGGACAAAATCATCCAGTCTCTCTGCACACACACTAATTATGGGTGGTATGGAGGTCTTAATTTGATCTTGGTAATCATGCAGTATATATGTATATCAAATTATCATGTCATACACCTTGAATATATATACTTTTTATTTGTCAACTCATTTTTTTGTTATTTTAATTTAGTTTAGACTGAGCACAGTGGCTCATGCCTGTAATTCCAGCACTTTGGGAGACCAAGGTGGGGGCATTGCTTCAGCCAGGAATTCAAGAGCAGCCTGGGCAACAAAGCAAGACCCCATCTCTACAAAAAATTTAAAAAATTAGCCAGACCTGGTGGTGTATGCACCTGTAGTCCCAGCTACTCAGGAGGTTGAGGCGGGAGGATTACCTGAGCCAAGGAGGTTGAAGCTACTATGAGTCGATTATACCACAGCACTCCAGCCAGGAGAAACCCTGACTCAAAAAAAAAAAAAAAAATTCAGTCTATAGCACCCTCATCTTAAGGTGAGCCGGCTGAAGACCAGAAAGGGTTCTGTGTCTTACCGGAGGCCACCCAGCTAGTTGGGAAAATCCCTGCCAGAACACAGGTCTTCTGCCTTGGACTCCTTTTTTTGTTAGTTTTTCATTATACTGCAGTGCTTCTGTGAGACAGGACTAATGACATCAGTATAATTTGTTCTTATGCTGACTTCTGTGTAACTAGCCAAGCCAAGGAGTATGGGGGGGGAAATGACAGATTTTACCCTCAAGAAACTAACTTGTTAACCTATCTGAAAATGAAGAACAAAAAACAAATGCACAGAGTTAAACTTGCCCTGACAGTGTTAGTTTCTGATGTAAGGTTATTTCAGGCATCTCTGAAAGCCATCCTCATTTTGTGGCTTTACTTTGGCCACACTGTGTGGTTTACCAGGCAGAAAGTCCTGTGGCTGGGTATCAGAAGTCTGTGTGTGTTAAGCTTCCGGGCTTTAGTTCCATCCAGCCAACCTCACGTTAAGGTAGAAGGGAGCTGCGTACTACAGAGGGGCCTTCCAGAAGATTCTCTGACCCCTACCTGCTCTGCTTTGCTAGCTCCAGTTTGGAGCCACAGTGCCAACCCTTGCTCCTGAGTATTTTTCCATTGCTAAACACTGATGGCATGACAGCACTGTGCTTTTGCCAGAGGGTCTCAGCCAAGAACCATGTGACTTCTCTAGGGCTGGAGATTTTTTCTGGGAGCTGGCCGGTGGACAGATTGTTACCAGGCAAGACATACAGTATTAGGGTTCACATTTAAATTTAACTTTTAAACACATTTCCTCGTGGGAACCTTTCCCCTGTGTCTGCCACCCTCCACACTTACAGGGAGGAGGAAGATCTGAGGAAACCACGTAAAATGCTGTAAATAATATCATTACCCCATTCATCTTCATAGTAAACAGCAAATGGTATATAGATAGGAGCCCTGCACAGAGGAACTCATCTCCACCTCAGTCACTCAGCCAAGCCAACAAGTAACAGATTGAGTCCATCCTTCCCGCCCGCCCCCCCACTTTTAGGCCTCTTGGTGGAGAAGTAAATATGCAATGAAAATAATCAAAATTCAAATAGAAAAATAAAGGAACCCAAAGATACTGACTGGTTCACAAATTGAACTATCAATTTATGAATAACTTCAAATTTTTTGGTTGTTTTGGTTAAGGATATGAAGCTTCAGATGTTGTGATACTAACAAAAACAACAACAATAATAAAGAAAAGAAACAAAAAAGAAGAAAATATCTTAGATTTGCAGACCCTGATAGTTTACAGAGTGCTTCCACACATTACTTTGTTCACTGTCAAAATGATCATGGGAAGCAAAAACAAAAGACCTAATTTTCAGTTTTCACAGTGTAGAAACCAAGGCCCAGGGAAGCTAAAGAAAGGTTAGTCACTTGCTCAAGGTCACACAACTGTTGTTACCTGGAAGAACAGGATTAGATCTTGGGTATAAGGATTTTTCAGCAAGTCCTCTGCACAACTAGATACAGCAAAACGGAGATATTTCCCAAAGGTCTTTAGCAGGTAGATGGTGGGAACTAGAAATGTTTTCCTTCCTCATTTCACTTTCCAGTCTTTAAATTTGTGAGGACTATCTCCAGCCTCACCTGTTAGTGTCTTACTTGTTGGTGCTTTGATCATATGTTTCCTGTTTTCACAAAAACAACTGAAGTACTTTTCATTTTAGGACTTTATTCATGTTGGAAGTATTTCTAAAATGTCACCCTATATAGTGGAATATTTTCCCACCTAACGTAATTTAGATTTATTTCCCATGCAGGTTAAAAAGTTCTGAAAAGCTATTACGATTATCTGTTTCTTCCCATCATACTCTTAATGCCAGTCATTCTGGCTTGAGGTTGTAATATAATTTTATTTCAACCCTATTCTAAATAACTTGCTGAATTCATATTTTTAAAGAGAATACTGTTATTTACTTATGATTTTAAAGACTATTGGGTATCAAATTGGGTCTTTTTTTACATGTGTTCTTATAATTCAAGAACACAAATCATTTAAGGTGATCTTTTTTCTTACATATTTTAATGTTATCTTAACATATGTCTGATAACTGTTAAAAGAGTAACACTTTTTGTTATGCCATGTTCTTCTGTACTTTTTGTTAATGGTTTATTGTGAAAATTTTCAAAACACATTCCAAATTGGGAAAAATAGTACAATGGACATTCACATACTCATCAACACTCACATCCACTGTTGATTCTTTCATCTCTTTTTGCATTCTCTCTCTTTCTGCTGGAGTATTTTAAAGCAATTTTCAGACCTTATTGTCATTTCACCCTTACACACTTCATTGAAAATATCTGGATCATTTTTTCAATAATCACAAAGCTATTATTACACCTAAAATTTAATAATCACTCCTTGATATTGTTGAATATTCAATCTATTTTCAGATTTCCCTAACTGTTTGAAAATTACTTCCTGCAGTGAACTTGTTTGAAATTGGATCTCGAGAAGGTGGCTGCCAGTGGTGTCATACCTTTTACATCATGCTTGTCTAGAGCAGTGCCCCATTTTTTTTTTCCTAGGGCAGTGCTCACCTTTTTTTTCTAATACTTGAAGCTACCGAATCCACTCTCCTTGCTTCTTCATGGTGTCATTTGCTTGTATAATGTATAGTGTACTCACCACTGTAGCATCATATTGAAGAGTTTCACTGCCTTGATAACCTCTGTGTTCTGCCTGTTCATCCCTTACCTCTGTGTCTCTATGAGATAAGCCCACTAGCCCTGGTACAACATCTTCAGTTCATCTTGAACTTTTGATGTCTCAGTCCTGGTATCAGCCATTCTTTTAGTGAGGAATAATATTCAGAGTTAACTGGGAAAGGTATTTAAATGTGTGTGTATTTTTTTAAAAGAAAACAAATTATATGAACAAAGTTCATCTAATTTTTCTAATTCAAATTTAACATTACTGGGTTTTTACTTTTTTGTTTTTGTATCTGGTTCTTTTACCTTGAGCTGAAAACCACAGTTCCTAAAATATTGACATGATTCCTTATTTGCTTTACCCTGTAATACTTAATCGGTTTCAAAATATTAAGAGCTATGTAATAATAACAGTAAGACTATTGAGTGAGATTTTATATTTCTTTGCAGCTCTCTTTGTCCTTAGAGTATGTTCTACCATGGATGTGCATTGAATGTGTTATTTTAAAGTCACTTGAAATAATGCTAACTATGTGGTTATGTCACCAACTTGATAATGAGGTTCATTCATTTGTTTTCAGCTTGGGGGATTTTTTTCTTTTAATTTTATATATTTTTCTGACATGTACAATTATCACAAGAGTCCAAAACAGGAACAAGAGATGTCTGACTCGTGCGACTGTCCTCGCATTTTGTTTCTCCCTCCTCCGTGGGCAGCCATTTTTGTTATATCTTAACCCTTCTAGTATTTCTTTTCTTTTTTTGAATTGGGATCTCACTCTGTCACCCAAGCTGCAGTACAGTGGCATGATCATGGCTCACTGCAGCCTCCACATCCTGGACTCAGGCGATCCTTATGCCTCAGCCTCTAGAGAGGTCTCATTGCTGTCACTGACCCCTTGCTTTGTGGACAGCAGTTTTTGTTAGAACTTAACCCTTTCTGTGCATTCTTTTCCTCTTTTGTTTTTGATTCATGGTCTCTGTCACCTGGGCTGGAGTACAGTGCCACGATCATGGCTCACCGCAGCCTTGACCTCCTGAGCTCAGGAGATTCTTCCACCTCAGGCTTCCACGTAAGTAGCTGGGACTACAGGTGTTTGCCACTATGCCTGGCTAATTTTCTTTTTTATGTTTTGTAGAGATGAGGTCTTACTATGTTGCCTAGGCTGGTCTCAAACTCCTGGGCTCAAGGAGTCTTCCTGCCTTGGCCTCCCAAAGTGCTGGGATTACAGGTATGAGCCACTGCACCTGTCCCCAGTGCTTCCTTTTCTAAATAGGAATATGTGCACTCATATACACTTTTATATTTCTCTTTCTCTCCCTTTCTTACACAAAGGTAGCATAGCTTATAAACTCTCATACGCCTTAGCTTTTTTCCCTTTCTCACTTAATACTATATCCTGGAAATTACCCTGTGTCTGTGTGTGGGATATCTTCCCCCTCACACCCCCTTAGCTGCATAGGATTCTCCTGTTGGTTGTAGCATAGTTAATTCAGTAAGTCCCCTATTGGTGGACTTTTGCGTTATTTTCAAACTTTAGCTATTAAAAATAACATGGAGTAATAGCCTTGGGCATGTGTTATTTTGTATTTTTGCCAGTGTATCTCTGGGTTGTTAGGTGTTGTCGACCAGAGAAGCTCATTAGAGGCTCCTTGCCTGGGTTTTTACTAAAGGCTGGTCATGTAGGCAACCAATAACCTGGCGTGTGCCAAAATTCCAGACTCCCAGAAGGAAAACAGGTATTTAGCATCTATATTGTTTGTATAGTTAAGGCACAGTGAGCCACTCTTATCAGTTAATTGTGGGAACCCTCCCAAAATCCAAGTTCCCAGACACTATGCCAACTTTGCAAGCAGCCTTTCAAAGGATCACAGTCAGACCTGTTATGTTAACTCGTTTTTTGAATGACTGTTTTCTTTTTTTCTTTCTTTCTTTTTTTTTGAGTTGAAGTCTTTCTCTGTTGCTCAGGCTGGAGTGTAGTGTTGCTCATGGCCACCACAGCCTTGACCTGCTGGTCTCAGGCGATCCTTCCACCTCAGTCTTCCAAGTATCTGAGAATACAGGCATATGCTACCATGCCCAGATAATTTTTTGATTTATTGTAGAGACAAGGTCTCAGCATGTTGCCCAGGCTAGCCTTGAACTCCTGGCCCTCAAAGTGTTGGGATTACAAGCATGAGCTACCACACCCGGCCACCATTTTCATTTCTTCTTGAACTGTCCTTTCAGATTTCGCCCATTTTTCTATTAAGTTTGAGATCTTTTTCTTTTTTATTGTTCTTTTTATATTAGGAATTTGGACTCTTGTGATGTAATTTGCAAATTTCTTTTGCCACTTTGTCTTTGTTTATAATACTTGTTTTTGAGTCATAGTTTTTCCACTCCAAGGTTACCAAGAAGCTTTCCTATTTAGAACTTATGTTTTCATTTTCTACATTTAGAACCATTTGTAATTTATCTTAGTATACAACGTGAGATTCCACTCCTTTTTTTTTCCAAGTAGCTATCCAGTTTGTGCCAACATCCTGTTTTAAAAATTAATCTTTTTCTTGCTTATTGGAAAAATCTTCCTTTATCAGACATATACTAAATTTTTCTTGTGCTTTTGGATCTATTTCTAGACTTTGCATTGTTTCTCCCTCCTCCGTGGGCAGCCATTTTTGTTATATCTTAACCCTTCTAGTATTTCTTTTCTTGTACCAGTACTACACTTTTAATTAAAGAAACTTTATAGCATTTTTTAAATTTTAAAGTTGTGGGTACAATTCAGGGTTAAGTATACAAGTGGTCGTTGTGTAGGTAAATTTGGGCCTTACTTTGGTACCCACTTCACCTGGTTTGAGAGCAGGTACCCTTATTGATGAGGTGTATCCCTCCTCCTTCCCCTGGCAATTTCCCACCACTGCCTATTCCCTTCCCACAGTACCATGATAATTGTATAACATGTTTAAATATCTGGTAGAACTAACTTTGCCTATCACATACTATATTATTCTTATTTCCAGAGTATTCTTGGCTCTTTTTGCATACTTATTTTTCCATATAACCTTTAGAATGAACATAATCCAGCTCTAGAAGACAGCATGGGTTGATTTTTTTTTTTTTTTTTTACTGGGAGTATATTAAATCTATAAATTAATGTAGTGAGAATTGACATCTTTAAGTCTTAAGTCTTCCTGTCCTGTAATACAATATGTCCTTCATCTGGTTTAAGTCCACTTTTGTGTCTTTCAGCACTGTCTTCAAGTTTTCCTCAGATGGGATTTGCGTGTTTCTTATTACAGTTATAGCCTTAAAAAAAAAAATTGTAAACCACCCCCCTTCAATTTTGAGAAATAATCCTTAATGCTTACATGATAGATTCGATGTTGAAACCCGGCATGTGTTCATTGGTGACCACTCAGGCCAAGTAACAATCCTCAAACTGGAACAAGAAAACTGTACCCTGGTCACAACATTCAGAGGACACACAGGTAGGATCAAAAGCAAAATCATCACATGCTGATCTCACAGCAAGATATTACCCGCAGCACATCCTGATGTTCAGATGATATGTTTTAAAAGTGACCGAGTACAATTCATGGTTGTGCAAAGATAAAGACATGATGTGCTTTACTGATTTCAGAACGGTTTAGTAAGATATATTGTCAAAAATTTTCCTGCATAATCCAAACAGAAGAGGAACTAAATCTCCTTTAAAAATATTGGTGATTTGGTTCTTTATCATATTGCACTAGAGAAAACTTGTGTTGGCATACATGAATGGGACATTTTTTAAGACTATGTGATAACTGCTCAAACTCCAGAAGGCCAAAAGGACAGCTGCCTCAGTCTTGGAGTGAGAATATGGTGCAAGAAAGAGACTTACTTCAAAAACAAATGAAAAAAATATATTCATCATGGGTAGCTTGGCCGTATCAAAAGGGACAAGTTCATCAGGCACAGCATGCCCTTTTAATCCCAGCTGCTTGGGAGGCTGAGGCAGGAACATCCCTTGAGTCCAGGAGTTTGAGACCATCCTGGGCAACATAACAAGACTCCATCTTAGAAAAGGGTGGGGGCAGTTTCTCTTCAACCTTACTTCATTTTGGGTCCTTTTCGGTTTAAAACCCAAGATCCCCTTTATGTTACTGGCCTACTCAGGGTCATTTAAGCAAGGTAATAGAAAATATTTACACTTCACTTTTGAAAGACTTGAATAAATGATGGCTAATTTTTTGCTAGTATTTTTAACATGTGTTGATTTTAGAAAATGTTGACCCTGGAAAATGAGTCACTGCCGGTTCTGGATGGGCTTTTGTGTTTTCTGCAGACCACCAACCCATAATTTAGTGTTGACTGGGATAATACTGAATGTGGATGCCGTGTAAGAAAAATAGCAGAGGATGTAAAATTGGAAAATACCTAGATCATAAAGCATTTCCTGAAGGGGAAAAATGGAATGCTGGAATGAGAAACATACAGTAGAAAAAATTGAATACAAGGGAGAAGAATCATCAAAGACCATCCTAATTACTCATGTCTTTGGGAGGAAGAACTCATAGAAGCATCCCTGTGGATGAGACCCCAGTCTGTGATTGAACTCCTTTTTCTAGCCACCTACCCCTGGCCAAGCCCGGGCCCAGATTTTCCATCCCACTTCAGAAATCTTTTCTTAATTTAAAAAAAAAAAATTTATTTCAGGGGATACATATGCGGGTTTGTTACATGGGCATATTGGGTGATGGTGAGATTTAGGACTCTGTTGAACCAGTTACCCCCATTTTGACTATGGTACCCCATAGGTAGTTTTTCAATCCGTGCCCACCTCAAAAATATGAAACTTGTGTTTCACTGCTGAATTTAGTTTGCTCATTTTCTAGTTCCCTCCACCCTTACTTCACTATATTTGTCCTTCCCTTTGGTGGAGGATTCCAGTCCATGATCCCTCCATTTTTCCAGCACCTCAGTCCCATAGCACCTTCCCAGTGTGCATCACTTCTGCCACGTGTCCCAGCATTCTCCGTGAATGCGAATGTTCTGCCTGCTTGGCAAGCCTGTCTGATTCAGACTAACTGTCCACCTTTTCTCCTTGAGTAGCCAGCTGGGCCTACAGTGGGTCACATTGTCTGAGGCTTAGACCTTATCACCATTGCAAGGTCATGGTTTCCCATTCAGACTTATGAAGCTGCCTCATAATCCCTCTAAGTGTCCTCAGGACACTCCTCCCGGGCCCATAAACAGCTTTTGCAGACTTTTACCTCCCTCCCCAGCTCCTTTCCCATCTCATTCCCTCCCTCCTCCTTGAAAAGCCTTTCAGAGGCTTTTTAAAAGAAAAAAAGCCCACTCTTTCTTGCCCACTCTTTCTGCCCTCCACCCTGACATATAGGCCCTTCCTTTCCCTTCCCTCTTCTCAGCAGGGGCCCTCCTTCCTTTGCTCCAGGCTCATTCTTCTCAGGGTCTCCACATCAAAACTGATTCCCCTGGACTCCCTCTTGACTAACTCACTCTTCTTAACTAGTCAACATGCTTAAGTTTCTTTCCTCTCCGTTAGAAAAACAAATCAACACCCTCTCAATCCTGTGTCCTGTTGTAGCAATTACCATTCTCTTAATGGCCATGCTTCATTTTTTTTTAAGTTGTGGTAAAATATGCATAACAAAAAATTTACCATTTAAACCACTTTGAAATGTGCTGTTCAGCTGCCTAAAGTACATTCACATTGTTGGGCAATCATCATCACCATCCATCACAGAACATTTTTTTATCTTGTGAAACCAAAACTGTGTCCTCTTAGTAACTCCCATCCATGCCCCCTCCCCAGTCCCTGGCAATGATCATTCTACTTTCTGTGCCTATGAATTTAACTACTCTAGGTGACTCATAGGAGTGGAATCACAGTATTTTGTATTTTGTGACTGGCTTATTTCACTCAGCAAAATATCCTCAAGTTTCATCCAAGTGGTAGCAAACAACAGTGTTTCTTAGAAGAATATAATTTCCCAGCGGCTTCAAAGTCTTCACTTCCCGTTTGCTTTCCACTTCCTCCAGTCTGGTTTGTCTTTATTACGCCACTTAAACTGCTCTCCTCGGGTGACCAGTGGCCTACTGGGGCACGTTTTAAAACTTGTCATACTTAACCTTTCAGCAGCATTTTACATCGCAGCCATTCCTTCTTGCTGTACCTGCCTTCCTGTGACTTCTGTGACACGGTCCCTCCCAGTAGTCCTGTGTCTCTGATGGTTCTTTCTGGACTCCATTGTGGTCTGTGGTGTCCCCTAGTTCTGACCTGGATCCTTTCTGAGCCCTGCGCTCTCCCTTGTTGATCTCAGCCACTACTCCCAGTCACAGAAACAAAAGGCACAGTCCTTGTCCTTAAATTCCTCACAACCCAGTGAGAAAGACAAGAGTTAACCTGTAATTATACCGCCTGGTGACAGGGGCAGGGTGGAGCGGGAGCATGTCGAAGAACACAGAATGGGCAGCTGACTCGGGGACAGTCAGGGTGGTGATCAGGGAGGTCCCACTCGGGGGAGATGTTGCTCGACCTGAGACCTTTGGAGATAAGTAAGTGTCAAGTTCATGGAAAACAAGCGAGAAGAACAGTCCAGGCAGAGAAACCCAGCATGACTCCAGGCATGGAGATGTGCAAGGGCATGGCTCTCCTGGGAACCACTGGTCACTCTTTTGGTGGGAACACTGGGAATAAGGGATGGAGATGAGAGGTGGGGTGAAGGGGCAGCCAGATGAAAGCAAGTCTGCAGATCACCCAGGCTCATCCCAGGCATTATCCTGATGTCTGTGGGAAATTGTGAAAGAGTTGGAAGCAAAGAAGTTAACCTGGTCAGGCTTTAAAAGATTGTTCTGGCAGTAGAGAGTATAATTGGAAAGCTAGTAGGGAAGCATCCCTTGAAACGGGACAGTGGCAATAGGAAAGTGAGTGGATAGACTCAAGGCAGAATTCCAGAGGTGCGCTCAGCAGGCAGGAGATGGGGCAGCGAGTTTCCAGATGGCTTCAGTCATCAGACGTTCTCCATGGGTGGCTCACAGGAGGCCTTTGAGTTTTGTTTTGTTACCTCCAGGTCAGGAGAGCGGTTAAGTCGGGGTCTCACTCTGTCACCCTGGCTGAAGTGCAGTGGCATGATCACGACTCACTGCTGCCTTGACCTCCTAGGTTCAGGTGAGCCTCCCACCTCAGCTTCCTGAGTAGCTGGGACTACAGGTGCCACCACACCTGGTGAGTTTTTTTATTTTTTTGTAGAGACAAGGTCTTGCTATGTTCCCCAGGCTAATCTTGAACTGGGCTCAAGCAGTTCTCCTGCCACAGCCTCCCAAAGTGCTGGGATTACAGGCGTGAGCCACTGTGCCCAGCCTGCAGGCTTGTTCTAATATAAAACATTATCTCAGCATTGTGTCTTGCCTTTCTCAAAGAGTTTAAAGCATTTTCCTTTCATTTTAATCAAGCAATATATTTGAGGAAAATAGGGCATGGCCCAGGAAGGTCATTGACCAAGAGGAAGGAAAAGATAGCAGGTAAGATGTTAACTTGTTGTATTCCTGGAGAGTAGTGTCTGCTGTCACTCATCTGGCTACAACACACCTGTTTCATTTTAAGCTGTAGTGAGGATGTCCAAGTGAGTCCTTGGTAGTTCCGACACTGTTGAGTTTTTCCAGTGTGGCAGGTTCATGCTGGGCCCTGGGAGGTCCCAAACTCAGTCAGTCTCAATTCTGGGAAAGGGCTGTTTGTAAGGTACAAACAAAACATTATGGGAAATCTAGATCTGTTAAAGAGTGACGCCTTGAGGGCTCAGCACTCCAGATCTAAACTCAGAACAGGCATGTCTCCGGTATGTGCCCAACTTTGGGGCCTTTCTCCTGTTGCTCACCTGTGGTACGAAAGGTCCTACAAAAATGTGGGCTGATGAGGGAATTGGTCTCATAGGCATGCCTAGAGGCCAAAACATAACTCTTTCTAACCCTTAGGGATTTAGGAAACTAGTTCTATGTTCTTAAGCTCCCTCTGCTGGTTTTCTTTCTAGAGTTAAATGCCAGTATCATAGTTCTTTGCTATTTCTGTAGAAATTAGAATGTATTTCTACCAAAAAGAAAAAAACAATTTGAATAAAAGAGGGAAATCACATTTTACTATTGGAGATTAATAATGTCAATAAAATCTTTTTCTTTCTCTCTCTCTATATCTACCTGACTCGATTTGAGTCAGAGTCTTACTCTCTTGCCCAGGCTGGAGTGCAGTGACACGATAGCAGTTCACTGCAGCCTGAGACTCCTGGCTCAAGTGATGCTCCTGTGTCAGCCTCTCAAGTAACCAGGACTACAGCCACACATCACCATACAGCCTAATTTTTGTAGAGATGAGGTCTTGCTATGTTGTCTAGATTGGTCTTGAATTCCTGGACTCAAGTGATTCTCTCACTTTGTCCCCCCAAAGTGCTGGGATTACAAGCAGGAGCCACTGCATCTGGCCTTTCCTTTTATTTCTAAGAATTTTTTTGATTAGCATGAACATATTTGAGACAGGAGGACTTGAACTTAAATCTGCCAAAGCGCGCTAATTAGTAAAAAATTAAATACAGGTTTGTTCACTAGCTGTTAAGAAAATTACTGAAAGGAACAGAGTAACTATAACAAAAATAAACCTATAAAAGGCACAGTTCATTGCAAAAATGCTAATTCATATTTTTGAGAACTTTAGTTTTTGCTTATAGTGGAGACTTTCACACAGACTCAGTTTATATAAAATGCAAGTCAGTAGGTGCTGATTGTCCTTGACAGTCATCAGCGTTCTCTCCGTATGATGGTGCTGGAATAGGTAGGTGAATACCCCAAGCACCTTCCAGTCCAGCATGAGTACATGCATTAGACCAGTAATCACAGGTAATTCATCAGACCTGTGAGGGTAGCAGGTGCTGTGAAGCCCTGAGGCATGCGGAAGTTACTTTGGAGACCAATAACAAGAGAGCCAGTCCTCTTGCAGAGAATTAAAGAGAGGCTTCCCCAGGACGTGGCATTTAAATAGCACCTTCAGGAAAAAGAGGGGTTGCCCAAGTGGTGGGAACATTCCAGGCTCTGGGGACAGCAGCTTTGAAGCCCAGAGTGGGAAAGCATGAGCGACTGCACAAAGGCAAATGCCCTTACAAGCAGTGTTAGGAACTCCAGGCCTTGTTCTGTTTGCATTTTAAACAAGTTACTGTGGCAGCAGTTGGTGGGAGACTGAGTGTGACAGGAATGGATGTGGGGCAACCGTTTAAGAGGCCATTGCCGGCATCCCTACAAAAGGTGAAAGGCAACACTTGCTTGGACTTCAGGCAACAGTGTTTGTGGAGACAAGGGGAGGGGCATTCCAGATCTGTTTGGAGATCAGGGTCAACCTCAGCCGTACTTGGGTGACTGACTAGCAGTGACTTCCAGGCTTCTGTCTGGAGCATGTGGTGACTGGAGATGCCATTTCCCGAAACCTGGAAAACTGCAGAGAGAGCAGATCTGGGGGCAAGTATAATGGCATTTGAACTGAACATGTGTGGACATGTCCCTAGAGTGGTGGCAGGGACACAGCAGATAAACATTTGTAGATTTCAGGAAGATATAGCCTATAGACGGAGCACCTTGAGCTTTACAAAAACCTTGTCACTTCAACCCAGAGCAAAATGCAGTAACCAGAGGATGAGATATTTTATTCAGGGACTCCATGATCTGAAGACATAGGCAGTCTCTCCTCTAGCCACGTGTCAGCCTGTCCCTTCTTCCCTTGAGGACACTCTCACTGAGCTACAGATCACACTCTGGCAAGACAGACCCAGCGGTTTCCAACCCTGGTTTTACTGTGTGGTACAAGTCCCCCCAAAATGAGTTCACTAAGTATTTTACTGATATGTACTAAATTTATTAAAATATTTCTACTCTTTAATTTAGTTTCACACTTGGAATTCTCTTCTAACAAATCAGAAATGTGAATTAAGTTGTATGTATAAAAATATTCATCTAAGCAAAATTTGTAATACTTAAAAGTTGAGAAAAATCTAACAATGGATGAAATAAGATACATGTGATGGGACATTAGCCAACCGTTAACAATTACATCATGAACCTATATAGTAATATAGACCTTGTAAGTATAAAAACTTTTATTTCAAAAATATATTGGCAATTTTTTATTCTGATGAAATATACAGTACATAACATAAAATGTACCATTTTATCCATTTAAAGTATAAAAGTCAGTGACATTAAGTACATTCACAGTGTTATGCCACCACCATTACCATCTGTTTCCAGAACTTTTTCATCAGCCTAAACAGAAGTGCTATAACCATTAAAGAATAACTAGAAAACTTTATTTTTAAGAATTAAACCATTTTAATTTTAAAATTATCCTGTAGGTCATATTATGGAGGTCAAATGAAGGCAGAAGCATAAAATGAAACTTTGAAGGGGAGCAGAAAGATAGGTTAACCTGAACCCAAGTCAGATGAAATGGCAGAAAGGATTTTTGTCATTTAAAATATAAACACTGGAAACCATAAGTGCTGAAACTGTTGACTCTGCCCCAGTGTGGGTTGGGGGTGAGGTGCATGTGTCTGCACTGCTTGGAATGCAGCTCACTGAAGGTAATTGGCTCTCCCTGCTGCCAGAAGTGCTGAGGGGACAGGACTGCAATTCACAGGAAGCCCTGTCTGTGGAGAGATGCAGGAAAAATTCCCCCAGGAGAGACATGTTGCTGTCAGTACCTCTTCCCTCTGTGTCTCGTGCTCTTCCATGTCTTCCTACATGGCCTTCCCACTGGCCCCCACCCAGAGACTCTCCAGGATGCCTCTTGATTACTGTCCTCCCGCTCCTCTTGCCTCCCAATTCAGCAGGTCAGTGGGTAAGCATTTATTGAGCACCTCCTATATAACAGGCACTAGGTACTATGCTCAGATATAAAGATACAGAACCCAAAGTCTACTGTGGGAACAGTCCTGTAATCCAACAAAGTTCAGTATAGTGGAGTCAATGAAACGATGGAGACATATACAGAGACTAGAACTCACCTAGATTAAGGGTGTTGGGAAGACTTCCTGGAGGAGAGGGCATCCGAGCTGCACCTTGAAGAGGGAGAAAAGTTACTTGGGCGATAAAACGTAGGACAGGCACCCTAGGCAGATGGAATAGCCGCATGTCCCATGAGAGAATGACTCCACCAAATACAGTGTGCATGCTCTTCTTGTTCTCAAAAGTAATTATCATCATTGTGCACTCGGGGTGGTATAGGGGCTGAGTCTTATTCAGTTACATGCACAGAGCCTTGCACAGTGCCCACTACATAGAAGATGCTCAGTACATGCTTGTTGAGCTGATTTGAAATAAATGGTGGCGTTCAAAATCAATTTTCAATAGACCTCATTGTTAAGACACTTCCATAGGACTGGCCTGGGACCCGAGAGGTATCTGCCCCACCACATCCTATCCTTTTTGGTGTCTTACAGCTTTTCCTTCCATCTTTTCTCCTCTGAGCCCTGGGAAGATCTGATGAATGTACCCTGACTTGCTTTACCTAGGTTATCTATTTTGTCTTCCCAACTCTCTGTCCCTGGAATTCTCCTTCCCAGCCCTTACAGCCAGGCAAAGCTAGAGATTGGTCTTGTTTCTACAACCATAATTCACCCCAATACTGACTCAACAAAGGACACTGTCACAGTGATTATATAGATCACTATATAGCTCTCCTGCACTGTAATCATACTGACATTTATTGAGTGCTTTCCATGTGCTAGGGTGTACTTACCTATCTATACTAACCTATTTAATCACCACAAAAATATGGGTCAGTTACTCTTATCATCCTTGTTTTACAGATGAGACTTCTGAGGCACAAGGTCTTTGAATAACTTGCCCAACACTGTATACCTAATGGAGGTAGAACTGGGATTTGAGCCTAGAGACTGGCTCCAGAGCCTGTGCCTTATATTATATCTAAACTTTTATTTCCATCACCATAAACCATCCTCATCCTGTAGTCACCAACGAAGAAGGCTAGAGGATCTGCTCCTCATAGTGCAGTGTTCACAGATGTGTCTGTGTAGATTTGTGGGGGGCGACTGAAGGTGTCTATCACCTGGTACATGGTAAGCCCTATTTCAGTGTTTCCATGTGGATTCTGACAGGATGAGCAACCCCTCCAATTAAGTCTTTTTAATTGAGTCTATTAAGCTTTTCTAATCTTTCTTTTTATCAGTGCCCACCATTATTAAATTTGACATGATGCCTTAAAGAGCCTGAGTTACTCATTTTACGTATTACATAGGAGATATCATACATTTGTCACCTTTCTCTAATCTAGCCCCCTAGTTGTAGTGGCTTAACCAGTCAGGCAAGACCATCTCAGAGATTCTCCTGAGTTGAGTATTCCCTGACCTAAAGGTACAAGTTGTAGAATAGATAAAGGCATCACATTAGCAACATTAGTCAGCCAGGAAAGACATGTCATGTACCCATTTAATCTGCTAAGAACAAGGCCATGGGCATTCATTCGTATTCTCCTTCATTTAGTCATTTGCTCATTTGCCTGTGCTTGTTGAGTGCTTCCTGTAGGTAAGCCAGGCAGAATTCTAGGTACTGGCAACTGTGGTAAACAAACCACAGCTCTGGCCCTTCTAGAGCTTATATTCTGCTGGGACAGCAGATAATCTATCAATTAAAAAAGAAAGCAGAGCAAAATGATGAGTGGTGAAGGAAGAGGTCTCTAAGGAAGTGGCATTTAAGCAAGCACTTGTGTAAAGTGGAGAGAAAGGTAAAGTGGAGAGAAAAAAGATTCTTATGTTCATTCATCTGCTCCTTCATTCACTCAGCAGACCATGCTGGAACCTGTCTACACCTGCACTCTTCTTGTTCCTGTTATGGGGTTGACGGTGCTAGGGATGAGGGCTGGGAGCTACAGAGGATGGGCAAACCCATATGTACCAGGTGAAGTGATGTTTATTCTTACATGGACAGAAATATAAACCAGCAGAATGGTGTGCAGGTATAGGAAGAAGCTAGAAAATATAATCCAGAATAGTGGGGGTTTGGGAGGGTTCCCCCCCTTTTGACCTCTTAAAAAAAATCTTAACCAAGCAGAGTTATGAAAAAAGAAAAAAAAATTTCTGAAACAATTATATGTGAGAAACTTCTCTAAGTTTTTAAAGGATAGCACTTCATTAGAACAAATTGATAATCCAAATAAGAAAAATGACAGATTCCGACAAATGAGAAGCTATTTTATGTTCTTTTTATAATGCGGTATTTTTCGATAATATAATAATTTTTCTGGCATTCTTAATTATTTGTAGGCTTTATGCTTATTAGGAAAAAAACTGTTATTTTCCTCAGTTCATAAGGTTTTATTTATAATTGACTGCCATAGGAAATCTATCATAACAGTTTATAGCCACTAGAGTTATCCTAATAACCAACATCTATGCTGCACACTACTGTTGACAGAGTGGTGGAGTGGTCCTATGTAATTGATCTAATCTAATTCTCACCCCACTCTTATGAAGTAGACAGTGGCTAGGTTGATTAATTATCCATAGTAGTAATAGTTATCGTGGCCATGGTCTTACTATCATCCCATTTTACACTCGAGGAAACTGACTCTTAAGAATATAAGTGATAGCCGGGCTCGGTGGCTCAGCCTGTAATCCCAGCACTTTGGGAGACTGGGTGAGTGGATTGCCTGAGCCCGCAGGTTCGAGACCCGCCTGGGCAACTTGGCGAGACCTCATCTCTACAATAAATCAAAAAATCAGCCGGGCGTGGTATCACGCACCTGTAGTTCCAGCTACTCAGAAGGCGGAGGCGGAAGGATGGCCGGAGCCCAGCAGGTCGAGGCTGCAGTGACTGGGAGCGGCCACTGCACTCCAGTCTGGGTGACAGAGGGAGACTCCAACTCAAAAAAAAAAGAATATAAGTGATTTGCCTGGAATCTGTAAATTAAAATTCCACAAAGAGAAAACATAATTTTAAATTCTGATGTTATAGTGTGTGGTCTAAGTATATCTGATATGCAAGAATAAAAAATCTTAACTGAGCATCTTTAAACTCCATTTTCATCTAATCTGTTATTGTCAGGGTGGGAGGTAGGCAGTGGTTAAGAAAATATGGTTAATATTTCCAAACAGTGCAATATTTTCCATTCTTCTTAGGATTGTGTCTATTTTAGAAGGTCAATTAATTGTCTCTCTAATTTTTTTTGGTTTTTATCGTAATTGATTTTATGGTGTATTAAATTTGGGAGGAAAGTGCTTAAAGAATGGAATGTTTATCCTTGGAGCCAATTTTTTTCTCTTTGGGGACTTATTTTTTTGTTCTTTCAACAAAAGCTTATTGCATGCCAGGAACTGCAGGAGGTCCTAGCTCTTTGGCATTCACATATCTTTGGTGAGCAACATCCTTATCTTGTGGCTGATGTCTGCTGTGTCTGTCCTCTCAGGTGGGGTGACTGCTCTCTGTTGGGACCCAGTCCAGCGGGTGCTGTTCTCAGGCAGTTCAGATCACTCTGTCATCATGTGGGACATCGGTGGGAGAAAAGGAACAGCCATCGAGCTCCAAGGACACAAGTAAGGCTGCTGGTGCTTTCATAAAGAACTGTGAGGATAGATTCCCAGCTGACGGCTAGAACAAAGGAGTTTGGCCCAGTATCTACTGCAGGATCTGATCTTGGGAAGAAACATGGCAGGAACACAAATAGTGGTCAGTTGGATTTGCATCTATATGAAAGTGCATTTATGTATATAAGCCCCATTTTATTCCACAGAGGATTTGAGAGTGCTTACAAAAGCCATAAAATAAGGTGAAAATTAGAACTGAAAATAAATAAGAATGAAAATTTGAGAGTGAAGGGAAAAAAGGCTTAAAAATACAAGCTGTAAAGGCCTACAAAACTTCTATAGTTAAGTTCAAATGTGACTTCAAGCTTCCTGGCAGCTTGAGGAAAAGAGGAGAGATAATAGTTTTACACAGTACACTTTGTACTTGACCTAATATTTATTGAGTACTTCATATCAAGCTCTTCTTCCTTGAGGAATGGGTTTTAGGAGGCTGACAGGAAGAGCAGAGAAACCTTGTGATTCCTTGGAGCCGTTCTTAAATTTTGTTGGGCACAAAAATAGCTGAGGAATTTGTGAAAGGATTCTTGGGCCCTACCTTCTAATATTTTGGGGTTGCTGGTCTGGAACTTGGAAATCTGCATTGTGACATGCCCTCCAGGCTGTCGGGGGAGTGGGGAGAGAGAGAGAAAGAAAGAGAAATAAAGAGAAAGAGAGACAAGAAGAGACCTTACTTGGAGTCCATACTGGTATGATACCTTTGTGCCCTTAGGAGAATTTACACAGGTAGGCAGGCAGGTCTCTGAGGTCAGGAGCCATCAGGCAGAACTGGCTTTATACAGGCAGAAGGGAAGAAGGCCTTTGCCCGGTGCTTTATTTAATTTAAGCTTAGTAATACATAACATGAGCTTTTTGAGGTCTCCTTGTCAGCAGGCCTTACCCTGAGAGGGGTTGCTCTGGCATCACAGACAAGGTGTCAACTTCCTCAGCATTAATCGGTGTTACTGTTAGAATGGGTCTGAACACCAGGGTGGGAGAGAAGCCACCAGAGTGCTGTACATAGTAGAATGATAAAGGAATGAAGGGGCAGGGAGTGCCAGGTGGGAAAGGAAAAGGAATAGGACCCCTTTTACAGCAACCATTCCTTCACCCAAAAAATGGGCCACGGGATTGGCATTCAGTGATTCTTACATTTGAATAGCACCTAATAATGTGTCAAAGAGCTTTCAAAACATACAGACTCAGTTTACTCTTACAGTTGACCCTATAAAATAGAGAGATCAGATATCATTGTTTTGGAAGAGAATATTGAGGTCCTGTCCACAGAGACCCAGCTGGTAACTTAGTTGCCAAACCTTAGTCAAGTCTTGGCAGAGAGCTACTCAGTCCCTTCTGAACTCCAGCTCTCTACCAACTCTGGGAATACTAAAGTGAGCACTGATGATACCTGGTCCCCATCATGCCGGGTGATATTTTGTTTCTTTTCTGCTTAGGACCCAAGCTGCCCCTTTCTCTCCTTCAATTCCTGGATTTTCCTCCCCACCCCAGGGTGACTAATGGAGGTCAGTGTTCCAATTCAAATGGAACATAGTGGGGTGAGCTTGGGAACTTGGGGAACAGAGAGGTCTCCCCATGGTGGAGAGACTGCCTTTCCTTGGCTTGCAGATGTCCAACCTTTGTGTTAAGGGACAGTGCCACACGTCTTCTGTTCTGGGTTCTGCAGCTTCTTACCATCCTTCCACAACAGAAAATAGGGCATTCTCATAACAAGCTTGATTTGGTGTGTAAAGATCTCATCAAGCAGAGAGAGCTTTTGCACTAAAGAAAGTGATTGATGACAGTGAAAATGTTCCCAAGTCCAAGAGAAAACAACTAAGAAAGTACACTTTGATACCGTATTACCTGCATTTGAAGCATTTTGGTATTTATTCCCTGAAGCAAATGGAGTGTGATTATGTGCCGTGCTAGCTCTGTGGGAGGGATGGACAAGAAAAGGCTCCAGTGTCAGGGACCAGTTATGCCTTCAAGTCTCATAAGCCTGGACATTTACTGTCCAGTGCACACCTTGTCATATCTAATCATGGTACTTGGCTTTTTTAGCTCATCTTTATTCTTACATAATATCTATTATTTCTTGACCAACTTCATGACCATAACTTTTCTTTCTAGTTGTGTTTTCTTAGGCTTCTAAGACTTGGTGGCAATTTAATACAGCTTGATTTAAGGTACTGATCAGAACTATTCTTTGTGTTGGAACCTCCACCAAGACTGGGTTCAGCAGGTAGTGTGAGACTTGATCACAGTCATGACCCTTGGCACTCATGTTCTATGTATTTGTTTTCTCTTTCCAAAATCCCAGCCCTTGATTTCTCTCTTATTATTCTTCCCATGGGCAAGACTTTGTGGTAAGCATCCTCAAAGTCTTTTGGTAAAGAAATAGACTTTTGGTAAATAAATATACATTGAGGGGATTTGTACTTTTCCTCCCTTATACAGGGAGGGCATGGATCAGTATGCGAGAGTTTTCTCTCCTTGTGAATCTGTGAGATTTAGGAGTGTTTCCCACTATAGTGTTTGGGAACTGTTAGGATTTCAAACTATTTGGCTAACTACATAATAGATCGAAGTATTAGATGTCAGAGTTTTCATAGAGGGTAGGATCTTGTCAGAGAGAGAAAGGCTATCTAGTGTGGTCATTAGCATGCAGGCCTGCAAGTTGGGTCAAACTGCATTTGAGCTGGCCTGTCTGCTCACGGCCTATAGCCTCAGGCAAGGCACTGTACCTCTCTCATCTCTAAAATAAGGATCAAATGAGAAAGAAAAACCTTCACATGGTTATCAAAAAATATAAATGACATAATGCATGTAAAATAATCAGCCCCAGGTTAAAGGCCAAGTCAATGGCAAATGTTAAAATTATTCTTCAAAAAAAATTACACTTTTGGATATGATATTGTTTCTCTCCATAGCATTTCATATGGAAATACTGTACATATTCATTATTCATTCAATAAGTGTTCCCTGAGCTCCAGCTAAACGCCATACTTGGTATTAGGTACTTAGGACACAAAAGTGAGAAAGAAACAGTCCTGCCCTTACAGAACTGTTCTAGAAACATGAAAATGGATTTAAAAAACAAATCAACGAAAAAACTGGACAGTTTGCCAATTTCACTGGGAAGTGGGGGTAGCCTTTCTTGATTGGAATGTTAGGAGATGAAGAGATTCTCATAGTTTTCAGGATTAGGAGATTACCCAAAACAGAATAGCATGAACTAAAATACAGTGGGTTCAGTAGATGCAAATGGACATTGGGGCAGTGTCTAATCTGAACTTTTACCCTAGCCGGCAGGATGTCACTGGTGGTCAAGCCAGTGTCCTCAGATAGGAGTCCCTGAGTTCGGGTTCAGAATGGCAGATGCCCAAGGGTCTTTGAGGAAGCAGATCCTTTTGGGGTTCCTTTAGCTTGGGATATCCTTATCCAGGAGCCCTCATTTGTGTAGTTTGCTCATGAACCTGCTCTGGTCCTTGGAAGTTTGAAAGACTTATAAATATAGGAGAGTGAGATCTCTGGTAGCAGATGAATAACTAACTAAATGTCCACTAAATGTCTACAAAGAAATGAACGATGTTCTGCATTTAAGTCTCGTCCTCCTCTTGGGGCATGGAGGAGGGCCTACGTTAACCTTTGGACAGATGTTAGTTTATGTCTGAGAATCTATTTCTCTAAAGAGAATAAAGGCTTCTCTGCCCTCTCCCTCAAGCATCAGACACAGGACCCACTCCATGGGCGTGTCTGTGCAGTCATAAAGGGCCTATTCTTAGAAGCACTCTGTGCTTGGTATAATGTTCTTCTGTTGCCATCTTGTAATTCTTGATACATTTTTAACAAGAGGCTTTGTATTCATTTTGCACACATTCCCTCAAATTACATAGCTGGACCTGACAGGCATATATTGCCCCTAGAACTAGTGAGAAAGGAAATGAAGGCATCCCACCCCAATGTAGTATTCATAGACGCAGGTCCTGGTAGTTGTAAGAAGTGGGGCTTTTGTGCGCTTATGAAAGCATTTGCAGGGCAGTACCTGAAGCACTCGTCCACAAAATAATAACCAGTTTTGAAATGCCTTCTAGTATAACTGCTACAGTGATGTCAGATGAAATGGGAACGTAAGAAAGTATCTTTTCATTGTTTATAACCGTTAATCTATAAACCTGGTGAGGTTCCCTCACCGAGCTTTTAACTGCATGATGGTTATACTTTGAATCCTTAAATCAAGAAGTCCCTGGGCAGCTTTATTATCAAGCTTGGAATCCAGCATTCATCATTGTGCTCCTCTCTCCTGTGTGGGAATATTAACAGCACTGGAATCCCATAAATTATGTATTTGTTGCCGAATGTTGCTGCCAGATATGAGTGGCAAAGCAGTTTCTTATGTAGCTTATTTTGGTTTTACAAGATCATTGATGTGTATCAAGATGCCTCAACAAATGAAATGTAGTTCAAATCACAGAGTTATGAGTCTGTGCAACTAAATAGATTTTCCCTCCTGCCCTTGAGTGTTGGGGTGGTACTCCATAGTTGAAAAAATGTGAAATAACCAGGAGAGATAACGGGGAAAACAACTGACTTTTTAAACGTGAATACATGTCAAAGATTTTATATTAGTCATTAATTAATAAGGGAGCCAGTAAGATGTTACAACCAGTCCAAAGAAAAATCTTGGGTAGACACCCCATAAGTAGTGGAGAATTCGAGAATGCACTTGTAAGCTGGCTTCTCCTGTGGATGGGTTGGGGCGTAGGGATTAATTGCATCTTAATTGAACATGATTTGTTTGCAACAATATCAGTTTTCAATGACTTATAGAGTTGTAAATTAGCTTAGGTAAAGATACTGAAGGGTATAGCCCCCTATAGAATCAGATAACCCAGAAGGGTGTGCTAGATAACACCTGATGTTCCACTGAAAATACCAATCTCTTTTTACCCATTTCAAGTCTCTCACAGTTTATATGACAGCTCTTCCCGCCTCCTATGATCATCATAATCTCAATTATTATCCTCAATCATAAAAAAGGGCTGATCTCAGAAGGGTTTGCCTAATTATTTACATTGGTGCAGTAGAGTATTAGTTAACCATGTAGGCCTTCTTGGTTTTACTTTGCATTTCTGGAGCCACACAGTATTCAGCAACTGTAAACCCAGAAAAATCAACTTCTGCCTGGAAGTTTTTATCAGAAATCTTGGATTGGAGTCTTCAAAGCCTCTGTTATTTGCTCTTCCAAGACTAGGAAACTAAGCCCAAGAAACTCTTTACCATATTTCACCTAGAGAACTTATCATGGTTGGATTCCTCATTGGTTTCAACATTTGCTAGGTGCCTGGCCTGGTACCTTCCTTACCATGTGTAAGGCCAGGACCTTGCAAACCAGGTACCAGGCCTAGGAGGGCTTTGTAGACTTTGGCTCCATGAGTTCTTCAAATGGCTAGTCATATGTGATTCTATGAACATCATTCACAAATATGATTGTACAATTGATTTGCCCAGTTATATCTTGTGAATAGAGTCTCGTTGAATCAGTGCAAATAACTATATTGCCAGGAAAATTAAGGAGTCTTCATAACAGTTTTTAAATTCTGGGCAATCAGTGAGAATTGGGTATCATTTTTAAATGTTTTTATTTAGCCTATAAAAGCAGAGTTTACTAAATTGTAGGTTAGAGATAGTTTAAAAAGTAAGAGAAAAGGCATCCTCATATATCCAGAAAATAGAACATTAAAACAGCATTAGCAGTAGTTCAGACAAATAACTACAGCAAACTTTCCCTCTTCATTCATTTCCATGAACGAACTGTAATTAATTCTTATTCTGATGGTTCTCAGTTTAGCAGTTCACATTCATGAAGCCTCCAAACTAAAAAGTATCCGAAATCCAAGGAAATCCTGACTCAATCCACTGGCAAAGCTTAATAATTATTTAAGGAATGTCAGCTCAGTAGCCTGTGCTGTAGAGTCTGTTCTGTAGAATATCAATATTTTAAAATACCTAGCTCATGCAGTCCTTTTCCATGAAACTCTGAGGCTTTCCTCTATTAAAGTCACAAACTCTGTGAGTAGCAGAGCCTTCAGGCGAGGATCAGAGTAATATAAAAATTGTCTATAAATTATAGAGATATAATGACTTTTAATGGTTACTTTGTTACTGTGACCAATCATGTCAAAATGGGGAAGAATGAAGTTCTCTGCTGGGGTGCCCTATGTAACTCTTTCCTAAGAGTTTTAATCGACAGTTCAAAACTCTGAATTGACAAGACTCTGAACTGAGGACTCTAGCAAATCTCCACAGTTTTCAAATAAAACATAATTACTAATATTTGTATACTAATAACATTTTACTTATGTTGACTTAACCTTGGAAAGGCTAAGCCTCTCTTCTGATCTCACGGTTCCCATGCAACTCTCAAAATAGTAACACATTAAACAAATGCAGTTATTTATAGCTTCTCTCTTTTTATAAGGTGAAGGAACAAACATTTATGGTTTTCCAAGACCTCTCTGGGAAATCTCAAAAGGGAGTTTTTGGCGTAAAATATATCCCCCAAATTTTATTTTATTTTATTTTTCCAAAAAGTGAGTTCAGTTTAGAAAAGGAAAGCCCAAAAAGGTGTCAGAAGAGTTTTAGCTTGATTACTCAAAAAACAATACCTGGTTATTTATATAATCAAAGCAGTAAAACATTTAAAACACTTTAAAAAAACATAGACAATATCACAGAATTGAGTTCTTTTCTCAAGTGAGGACCCTTTGGTTTTTGTTTTTCCTTAAATAATCAAGGGCATTAATCAAGTCAACATAAAGCACTGAAAATAATTCTGGTGAGACATAGAGCCTCTGCTAGCGAGGCACATTCCAAAGAAGGTAAAGTATATCCTCTCACGTTGTAGTCAAAGGCATTCATCAGTAAACCAAGGAAGCAAGCCGTCAAAACTGAGGGAACTTGGCCAAAACTGTGATGCATTTTATTGCTTTTCTTCCGACTCAAGTGTTCTAAGCCAAAGCAAATAAAATTTACTTTCCAAGTTTTGTCCTTCGTTTTTCTCTTTCATATTCCGGAACAAATGGACACTTTAGGATTGCTTTTTTCGTCTTTATTCTCTCAAAAGTATAAGTGGAGTTTTCCAGAGGTTACCTGATGAGTGATATCATGATAAATGCAGAAAGAGATGAACATCCGGCTCTTCTATTAAACCAGACATTAGAAGACTTGCAAAATGTTAAGCAGTATCATTTTTTGTTTTGTATGTGGTCTGTGTTGAAATGGAATGGATTCATCACCAGTATTTTGAAATATTTTCAAAATTTCTGAATTTTAATTCCGCAGAGAATTAATAGTGACACTATTTAAAGCAGAGCTCTTTAGTGTCCTCACATAAGGTTAAAGAATGTAAAAGGGATTCTGAGACCAAAAGTTTAAGAACCACTGTTTTGAGATGAAACTACTCTCTTTTTCTTTCAAAGCCAAAATACATACACAGTTGTAGTTCTTTTTGATTTTCGTACCTGGTAGTCTAAACTACTTTAATTATAGTAATTAATGAAAGTAACTAACTTATGCTTGATAGAGAAAATTGGGAAAAGGGAGGATATGGACAACTGAGAACTGTGACATTCAAGCATTTTAGCAGACGAGCAAAGCTCAAGAACACATGTAACTGAAAGTTTCACTGTAACATAAAACATTTTACATCTCCTTAATGTGGCAAAAAAAAATGAATGAATTCATTGACAACCCAAAGTCATAACCTCACTATAGCATATAAAAATAAGAAGCAAACATACATAAACATAATATTATACTTTGTAATCAAAATCACAGTATACTAACATAATTAGAAATTATCTAGATATCCAAAGATTATCAATTAACTCAAGTTAACATAATGGCATTTTAAGTTACCTAAAGGTCTTGGAAATTAAGTGGATATACTATAAAACATTATTACTGTTCACATAAAAAGTTTGTCAGAATAATTATGCAGTCTAGTTGAGCGTTATATTTTCAGTAATTTTTTTTTTTTTTGAATTTGAGTCTCACTCTGTCGCCCAGACTTGGAGTGCAGTGGCCGCTCCTGGCCACCACAGCCTCGACATGCTGGGCTCCGGCGATCCTTCCGCCTCAGCCTTCCAAGTAGCTGGAATTACAGGTGCGCGCTACCACGCCCGGCTGATTTTTTGATTTATTGTAGAGATGAGGTCTCGCTGCCCAGGCGGGTCTCAAACCCTCGGGCTCAGGCAATCCACTCACCTCAGCCTCCCAAAAGCGTGGGATTGGAACCCAGCTTCCAGTAATGTTAAACATTATGTAGGGGTAATATGAACTTACTTGAACAGTTATCCTGAATAAATTTAGGAGAAATAAACCCAAGTAAAATAAAATATACACTTATATTCAGTACTGATCAGAGAAAGCTGTAACTTTTTAAAAATCTATAATACATACTGATTTGCCAAATGAAACTTAATTTTATGAACTTAGATTCTTAAAATATTTCTGAGTTGGCTAGCAGTTTTCATAAAAAGAATTAGTATTTTTAAGTCTATCACATTTAAAATATTAGAAGTTTGAGTTCCTTATTTTCTGTGAATTTTAGGAGGATTTGATTTATATAAGCACTTGTTTATCTCTATAAGCTGACCAAAACAAGTTTTGTTTTGTTTTGTTTTTATTTAAAAGGTGCCATAATCTAATTTATTGATACCCTCTGGAAATAGGAAAGCATTCTATACACAATAAGAGTTAAAGGCTTTTCTGGATTGTAGACACATAGACATACAGACCTTCATAGCTTTAGTTTTACAACTTCAGCCACTGGTCAAGAGTAAATACAGAAACAAAAAGACACCAATCTAGATATCAAAGACCTGTTCCCTCACAGAAGACAAATTTCTGAATTTATTTGCACTCAAAATGGCCAAACATATAAAGAAAAATGGCCAAGAAACTAGATATTCTGTTCTCTCTCACCCAACAGAGAATAGAACCCTATAATCCATTGTTTGCAATCACCTCATTGTCAGACCATCAACTAAATTCTCTGTCATTTTTGTCACCAAGAAGGAATAACTTGTCAGCCATTCACAAACTACAGAGAAAAGTCAAACACAGAATCAGGAAAGAAGGAATAAAAACTAGAGTAATGGAGAGTGAGTGAAATTCGAATCTGGTGCTGCTCTGGATTCTCTACGGGGAGCCAAGGAAAGGCATGGCTGAGCTCAGGCCACCCATGAGGCACACACCTCAGGTCACACAGTCCGCCTGGCCCTGTTGGGTAAATTCGTTGAGCATCTCAATAGATGATCTCTGAAACTTTTAGGATAATTTTTTAAAAGGTAAAATTGTAACTTGAGCAAATATAAAATGAACATGTGCTACAGATTTTAATTAAAGAAGGAGGGGCCCAGTAAGCTGTTACAACATGCGCAACAATCAACTTTGTCCTTGAGTGTTGATAACTGACAAAGACTACCTCAACCTGACGCCTGAGCATATTAAAGGAGCATTTAGACTTACTCTAAATCTTGGATATTCTCCTAACCGGCAGCATGTTG
Source organism: Carlito syrichta (assembly GCF_000164805.1). Classification (NCBI taxonomy): domain Eukaryota; kingdom Metazoa; phylum Chordata; class Mammalia; order Primates; family Tarsiidae; genus Carlito; species Carlito syrichta. The sequence continues at coordinate 1,036,563 of NW_007252938.1, forward strand.
GAAATTCCATCAGGTTTTTGAAATCTGCATCTGGGCTCAGGAGTAAGCGTGCACATTGGCTGACTTTGCCGAGGTTTTTACTGGTAGATCTTTCCTTTTTTTTTTTCTGACCTGTTGCTAACCCTTGGTTTCTTTGACAGTGACAGAGTCCAGGCCCTCTCCTATGCACAGCACACGCGGCAGCTCATCTCCTGTGGTGGTGATGGTGGGATTGTTGTCTGGAACATGGACGTGGAACGGCAGGAGGTGGGTGTCACAGCAGGCTGGGTTGGGCCCGGCAATACTGGCTATACCTCCCCTCCTGCTTATTTCTTTCTTCTTTTATGATTAAACCATGAAATAAGACATGTCATATCAGAGAATTAAAAATTATAGCGTAAAAGATGTTTCTATTTATTTTAATCTCACAAATTAGCATGTAACATTAATGTGATGGAGATTTCGTAAGAATTTTGAATGAGACTAAGCTGTTTAGTCTTTAAGTACAGGTGAGAAAAAGAACCATCTATTCTCTGGCAATTAGCCCTTTGGTATAAAATACCTCGCAAAACTAAAAACTCACATGCTCTGTTTTTGAAGTAAATAGTGGGTAAGATGAAGAATCCTTAGTTTGGCATTAATAGAAATATTAGAAATTTTTTTTTGTTTCTATATGAGTCATATTTCAAATAGTACCCCAGATCTAAGTATATACTTTGTATTTTTAAGCACATATTTAAATTTTATCCCAACATTCTTTTTTAATGAGTTTTCTTTTTAATCTTTGAGCATTTTAACAACTAATAACGTTTACTATATTCTTTGACAAGTACTTTGAAGTTAACCGTTTTCTCATTATCCTAGAATTATTCTGGGTAGACTTTCCCTTTGACAGTGCACATTCTTCTGATTTATTTCTTGCAGTATGCAAGAATTAGACAGAAAAGCAACACTTCAAAAAGACAAAGCAATCTCCTACCTGCTTCCCAGGCCCTCACCCCAATCTCATGTCAAGAGTGTCATTGCTATTACCCACAACATGATGCCTTGCAAATGCCAGTGGTTAAATGCTTAAGAAGATTAAAGCTTTATTTGCTCAGATCATAAATCCAGGGAGATCTCCTAGTAATTAAAATGATCGTTACAGTTAGGAAGTGGAAATTGTAGAATATTACTTTTGAAATACTTGGCACCATTAGTATCAAGGCCAGGGATTTTTACAATGAGTGCTGGTTATGCTCACCAGGCTCCCGTGGACTGGTCATGTTGTCCTGGGTTGACTTCTGCATGGTAACTTGCTCTTGGTTAGGGACAGTCATACCTGGTCTACCCTGGCTTCTTTTAAAGCCTAACTGGCCAAACCAGAGTAGGGGAAAATGTCTAGATTCTTTTGTCTCAGTATAAATAGACTCCACCCTTTATGGGAGGGTAGCAATGTGGTGTCCAGAGACGAAACCAGGTGGTTGCTGGGCAGTTCTTTGGGCCATTTTACCTTACTTAAATAATGCCTCTTAAGATGCAGATATATGAATGCCCAATATTTGTTTACTGATTTTAAATCTTGTTTACTGAATCAAATCTCTAAATAAGCGGTGGAGATGGTTTCATTCATTTTTTGCAAGTATTATATTTTACAAATTTTCTGAGATTTAAAAAAATCTCAGTGTCTGTGAAGCTCCTTCCTGGTTACGATAAGCACTGTGTGTTGTTTACCCTGGGAAGTCTGAGGCATACGATGAAGCCAACCCTAACCTGAAGTACTCCAGACTTCCTGGAAGAAAAGGCATATAGACAGAACTACTAAATGGCATAAATGGTGAAATTACAGTGGATGTAGGATAGAACATCAGTGCTGGGTATTTCAGAAAGGATGTTATCATCATTGGCTAATGTTCTCGGTGAAGGGTTTCTGGAAGGACATGGTACTGAAAGATCAGTGGGTCTGGGCGTGCTCTGACCAGGAGCATCATAGGCTTTGCAGGCCAAGAAACACCTAGAGTAAGGACAAGGTGAACGAGAGAGGTCGCATGTGTTGTGTCAGTGCCGTGAGCAGTTTAGAAACAGTCGGAGATGGCAGATGGCTGAAAGACGAGGGCAGATGATGGAAGACCTTGAGTGCTGCACACAAATCGGGTGACATCCTGTAGGTTAAACAGGTGTCTATACAGTTTAAAAAATCCACCTTTAAATAATTTTTATCTTTTTTAAGAAGTACATATTATGACGGGGGGGCCATAAAAACCCAGAATTATCTCTTGGAGGGCGGACCCCTTGTAGTACAGGCTTTTACCCCTCTAGGTAAGTGTTCTAGGAACCCATTGGCATCAGTGTAGCAGCTAGCATTGTGAGAGGCTGCATCCAGCTTCAGTGATTTTTTTTTTTTTTTTTTTTTGCAGATTCTTTCAATGTATTTGCCCATTTCTTGATGGGCAATTTACACGAACAACGTGCAGCAGTGCTCAACACTGCACTGTGTGTTCAGCAATTTTTTGACCAAAAATGGCCTGACTCCATGCCCCACCCTCCCTATTCACTCCATTTTGCCCTGGCACCTTTTTTCTGGATGATAAAAGTCCTCAAAGGGAAACATTTTGTTGATGCGGAAGAGGTGAAATACAAAACAGCAGAAGCACTAAAAGGCATCATAACTGACAAGTTCAAAAACTGTTTTGAGCAGGAGAGAAAGTGTCTCAATAGTGTATTGCATCAAAGAGAGACTACTTTGAAGGTGACTGAAGTTTAAACACATAAGAATAAATATGCAATTTCTTATAAGTAAATTTTGGGCCCTTTTAGGTCCCCCTTGTGTATATAATACATATTCTTTGTAAAGCAAAAGCAAAGGACATATAGGTTGCCACAAACTCCCTGGTATCACACACAGCACCCAGATGACCTTGTTGTACATATCCCCTCATAGAGCTGTTGATACTTTTTCATGGCTGTAAACCCAAGTGGAATCAATTGAAAGTATATTCCTGATTTTGCTAAATAACAGCTAATAGACTATACCCTTTTATACTTCCAATTGTAGACAGAGAGTTCTCAGACACCCACATCCTCTCCAACGGTTATTGTTACTCCCTTTTGGGTTTTGTCCTTTTGGAGACAGGGATAAAATAGTTTCTCATTTTTATTTGCATTCTCTGCTTAACAGCATATTTAAGCCTCTCTTCATATACTTTAGTCATTCAGGCTTCCCTGCCTATGACTTCCATGTTCATATCTTTATATGTTCTGCCAATTTCTCAACTGTCTTGTCATTTCCTGATTGATTTGTAGGGATTCCTTGTATATTGTTGATATTTGCAAGATTTCTTTGTTAGTTATAAACTTTATAAATATAATCTCCTAGTCTCTGTTAACTTTGTGTTGTTCATACTATTTAATGACCTAAGAGTTTTGTTTTGTTTTATTATATATTGGACATTTTTCATGTTTGTAATATTTATTTTTACTACATAATTTTAATGGCATAAGCTGGTAGTTGAGAAATTGTTTCATAAATAAACATTAATACAGCCCCTCCATTCTTTAATGAATATATTAATGTGATTTTTACTATGTGAAGTGGGTTGCTAATTCATTTTTTAAGCCACTAGAAATTCTTGATTAACCCAATTTAATGATGTTATACTCTGTAAGCATCACTAGATTTATTTGTGTAATAAATGAGTTTTTGATTCTTTCTTTTTTTGGTAAATCTTCCTTGTCATAAATGTTCTGAAAAATAACAGCATAAACTGGGCCCAGTGGTGGAATGCCTGTAGTCCCAGCTACTTGGGTGGCTGAGATGGGAGGATCACGTGAGCCCAGGAATTCGAGACTGCAGTGCTCTGTGATTGTGTTTTTGACTAGCCACTGCACTCCAGCCTGGGCAGCATAACAAGACCCAGTCTCTAAAATAAAATTTTAAAAATAGTAACAGCATAGATAAGTCTTTTAGGGGTAAAATGTTCTATAGCTAAAAACTTTGTATTATTTTATTAGATCTGCCTTCAAACTAGAGAGGACATGAAAATTACAAAGTAGATCAAGGGTTATGTCTTTGTTTTTTTAAAAAAATAAATAGACCAAGAATAGAACTCTTAAGATATTACCTTTTTACTGGTTATTCTTTTTTAGGTTTATTTCTACCTGAAAGTAGAAGAGACTACGTCCCAAAATCTTTTCCATAGTAGTTATTTCTCAGAGAAGGATTATATCAATACAAAAAGGGCTTCCAGGGCCTTTACTGTGCTGCAGGCCACTGAATCTCTGTGGGGGTAGGCTATTGTTTACCATGTTTCTCAAACTTGTTTGATTTCAGGCCTCTTTTATAGTAAGTGCTCCGTGAGTCAGATGTTCCCTGGAATTCAGCTTTGGAAAACCCTGGGGTTGGATGCATTTTTAAAAATTTTTCTGGATTTCATACTTTATGGAAAGATTAATTATTTGCCAAATGATGATTTTTACAAACTTGAATGTGGAACTCTGGGAGCAAATGCATAAACATTTGCTAAACGATAGTTTTACGTTGAACTTGCTTTTCAAACCTGTATGACAAGATGTGGAATATTCACGATGGGGTCAGGAAATTGTGACCTAAGCCAGATAGTAAATGACTCACAAGGCAAGGAGCAGAGACTCTAACCCCACGGGGCCCTGCTGTGAGTGGACAATAGACAGGTAGCATCCCTAAGTATCAGCTTTGGTCTGGTCATGTTATCACATCCAAGTGGCTGTGTGTGCAGTGTGCAGTTCGATATCCTTGTCCACGATCAGAGCAAATAAAATTGCATACAATCAGAATAGAAGATGAAGTGCTAAGCCCTCAACCTGGCTGTCAAGACCTGTCCCTGCAGCCTCATCCCTCATTCCCACGGCTGTCTCCTCCCATCCATTCCTGGTCTCAGTTGTATCATTTGGCAGAGAGCCCCAGCCTGGGTCAGAGCCTTCTGTGAGGCTCTGCCATAGCACTCTGTGCTTCCCTTTCTCAGGCCTGTACACACTTAGACTTATTTAAATAATTATTAATCATATTTTCAGCTGGGCATGGTAGCTCATGCCTGTAATCCCAGTGCATTTCGGGAGGCTGAGACAGGAGGATTACCGGAGTGCAAGATCTGTGTTATCTTGTGCCTGGGCAACATAGCGAGACCCTGTCTCTACAAAAAAAAAAAAAAAAAGTTAGCTGGGCATGGTGGTGCATTCCTGTAACCTTAGCCACTCAGGAAGCTGAGGCAGGAGGATCACTTGAGCCTAAGGAGTTTGAGGCTATAGTGAGCTGTGATCTTGCTATTGCACTCCAACCTGAGCAACAGAAGGAGACCCTGTCTCTAAAATATATATATATTTTCATATGTGATCCTCCCTGGTAAATTACAAGCTCCATGATAGTAGAGATTCATTTTATTTACCACTACATTCTCATCCCCAGGGTCTGACAAATAATAGGCATTCAGTAAATATTTTTTGAATGGCTGGCTGAGAAATCAAAGCCCTGTTTCTTATAAATACATCCTGGTTCCCTAAGTTTCATCAGGGTCAATGATTATGCTGTTGTCACCACTTCTCACTGTGACCTGTTGTGTGCTTTATTTGACAAGACCCCTGAATGGCTGGACAGTGACTCCTGCCAAAAGTGTGATCAGCCTTTCTTCTGGAACTTCAAGCAAATGTGGGACACTAAGAAAATTGGCCTAAGACAGGTGGGTGGTATGGATGCCTCATCAAAATGTAATTGTGTGGAAATAACTTGGACGTGTGACTTAGAAGATATAGTGGCCCTGGGTGGGACTTGTGGTGTTGGGGGCAGGGGGTGCATTAGATTCCTGAAGTCACCTTGTGACTGCACATTGACTCTCTTCATCCACTGTAGCTTATTCCTACTAGAGCAGTTTCTGTAGTGATTTGTTCTAGGTAAAGGAATGTGATTTTAGAGTTCTTGTGGCTTCTATTGAAGTGGGCCTTAAAATTGGAGACTCACAATATTTAGCTCATATTGGTACCAAACCATGAAATTGTGTAAGTGGCATTTATTTATCCTTAATCAGTTTACTTTCCTCTTTCTGACTTTGTTTTAGTTATTAACATCTACTTATAATACAGCATTTTCAGTCTGATTTCATGGTTTGATTTGGTCTTTCCAGAGGAAATCAAGTGGTATGTCACCTAGGTTGAACATGGCCAAAGTCAGTGGATCAGGTCGGGTTTAAGATCCCCTGACCACAGGGCGTTTCCTCTGAAGTTCGTAGTGATGATAATGAACTTGGAAAGGACTGAGAGCCGGGAGAGAGGGAAAGTGGGGAGGTGACCCAGTCAAGAGTGTTCCCCAACAGTCCTTACCCTGAATAAACAGAGCCCCAAAAGGAAACATGCCTGGCGTGTTCCTTTAGTTTTCTGGGGTGTTCTCATTCTCATCCTCACCTGCGTGCAGCTGATCATGCCTGTGCCTGCCAGGAGGGCTGAGGCGTGGGCGCCATTGCCATGTGTGTCTTTTCTCCCTCCAGCACCATTGCCGCAAGTGCGGGAAGGCAGTCTGCGGCAAGTGCAGCTCCAAGCGCTCCTCCATCCCCCTCATGGGCTTCGAGTTTGAAGTGAGGGTCTGTGACAGCTGCCACGAGGCCATCACAGATGAAGAGTAAGTTCCAGTGGCCTGCAGATTGCTTTGGCTGAGGAGAGAATCTCATCTTAGGGTGTGCTCGGCATTCCAGCAGTGACTCATGTTGCTATGGTTCCCACTGGGTTAAAATATAGACCATGGCAAGGGGTACAAGTCCTACTTTGCCACCAACAGATCTGTGTTATCTTGTGTGAGAAGAGAAGAGAAAATAAGCTCCTGAAGTCCGTTTCTGTGCTCTTCCCAACCCCAGGAGTGTGTGCATATAAATGCTCTCAGAGCCACATCCTTCTGTCGGCTCATCTGCTAGAGAACCCCCTAACAGTAGAGAGGCCCAGGGTTCACTCTCCAGCTCAAGCTGGTATCTACAGGAGTCAAATCTGCCCACAGGCTCCAGAAGGTTTCATTTTCTAGGAAGAGCTAAGCTGCTTTACCCCATAGTCAGGCATTCCCAGTCACCCAGCAACTCAGCTGGTGCTTGTCAGACCTGCCCAGGAATCTGGTTTCTTAAGGTATGCACCTTCAGTGTACTTTGGAGGGTGGGACAAACCTCTGTTGTCTCTTTCATGTTGGCTAATTGAAAGCTGCCCCCAGATGTAAGCAAAATGCTCCATGACAAGTTTCCCTGTGAGTTACAGGAGGATCTTCTAGTAACTCGTCTTCCCAATCACCATGTGCTACAGTATTATCATTTTTAAGTATTCGTATTTATCCATGTCAAATATAAAGGTACCCACGCATAAGTAAGCATTTGTGTTCATTGATTGTTTTCCATTCATCATACATGGTGAAATCAATTAGAGTTCTCATTTAATTAGAGAGCTGAAAGAGACCTTAGAGATTTTCTAGTTTAATTCTTCATGTTATAAAGACACAGACCCAGAGAGTCTAAGGGACTTGCAAACTAAGCCTAAATCTTTAATTCTAAAAATTTTGAGTGACTCTTTTTAGTATATGAAGATCTATCCTACAGATTTAGCTATAGTAAAAAGGAAGAAGAAAACTATCATCAGAGAGCTCACTGCAGCGGAGACCCCTCAAAGCTTGATGAGATGGTAGCCATCTCCTTTACCAAATCCCAGTCCCTTCCCTACCTTCTGTTTCTTCTTCCTTTTCTCCCTGGAGTGTCTGCATTGCCTCTAGAGCACCTAGGCAGTTGACAAGTCTTCTTACTAAAAAAGATAGATAGATAGATGATACATACATACATGAATACATATAGATAAATAGATATGTAGATTCATAGAGAGATACATACATACATATATAGATATGTAGATAGGTTGCTTGATTTAAAAATACAAAACAAATAATGGTTGTCTATAATTTATTTTGCTTGTTAAAGCTTTAAAATATATAGAAGAACTGAGTCTTCAGTCACAGTGGAAAAAGGAAAAGAAATTACTATGGAGGCCCCTTCAGTTAGAATGACTATAGTGTCAAGCATTTTAACAAGCACACTTTTTTATTATTATTAAATAGGCAAAGGTAGGCTATTTTACTGTCAAGTCTTTTTGAGCTCAAACTTAGCAAAAACACGGTGGTTTTTAAACAATTAAACAATTTAAACAATTTCTCAAGAGCATGTGAGGAGATTGTTTCAGACTACCAGAGCAGCACACTCTCCAGAAGGACTTTGGGAGATTTCCTCTTTCCCATTTTGAAGACTATAAAAAATCCTTTACTTTTTTTTTTTTTTGAAATCATAACAGGTCGCCAGGGAATACAGGCAGATCTGAGAAACATAGTAAAGCAGTTCTAGCCACTATTTAGAGCTAGATCCTGTCCTAGATCTCTTTCATTCCTATGTTACCACCTTTCACTCTCAGAAAATGTCTTTGCTTCTTCCAGACGGGCGCCCACGGCTACCTTCCATGACAGTAAACACAACATTGTACATGTGCATTTTGATGCAACCAGAGGATGGTTACTGACTTCTGGAACTGACAAGGTTATCAAGGTACAACACCGTCTTATTAAGAAGCTTTCCATCTTTAGTCTTATGTAAATTTAAGGGAGTACCAAGGACATGTGAAGCACTGCTCAAAAGGTTCTCTTGGAGGTGAATATTTTTGCAACCTCCTGCATGCACAGCCTCATGCCAGGTGCTGCCTCTACACAGAGAAATAAGACATGGCTCCAGCCTGTAAGGAATGGAGAGCCTACCTGGGCCATGCTCTTTAAAATAATAATAGGTCATATGTGCAGCAGTCAAAAGAGTCATACAGATGAGAATTATCTTCAGAGTTCAGCACCGGGAGATGGTGCTATTAGAGAGACTTCATGACAGAGGTGGGCTTGAGCTGAGCATTGAAATGAAAGGCAGGACTTGGAGACGCCAACAGGTAAAAAACAAGATCTTTTCCCAGTGAGATCGGTTACTCCAAGAGCCTCCACTAGGGTCTCTCCAAGGACTGTGGTAAATTATGCAGATTCTGTGCCACAGCAGAGCCCCAAGGCAGAAGGGATCACCCCTGAGTCATTCCCTGAGAAACAGGGTTGCCTGGCTCACTCACTGAGCTGTCTCCTTGATCCATTCCAGACCTGTTCTTGGAACCAGATATAGGATGAGGTGGTTAAAATGACAGCACTTTGGAAGCTACTGGGCCTTTGGACTTAGAGCGAGTTTTAACTAAACTCTGGGAGCCCAGTTCCTTTATTTTTGAAAATGAGGTATCTTGTAGAATAGTCCCGAAGATTAAATAGAAAGGGTACAGTGTGTGCTTGGAAACCAATTAATTTTAGTTCCCTTCCCCCTTAAATGGATTTAATATGCCTTAGCTGGATCCATCAGCTGTATCATAATTTCAAGCAGCCATTGTTGTTTTTGAGTTTTATATTGAACTTTTTCTGAAAAAATATTTTATAGATTCAGGAGGCATGTTAAAATAGCATATAATTGCTTGTTAGATGAAAAGCATTCACTTGAAGGATTCCGTTCTAAGGACTGTCTTCAACACAATTTACTTCTTGATATCTTCTTTTTCCTCTGACAGTTGTGGGACATGACCCCTGTGGTGTCTTGATGACTCTCGTGAATCAGAAAGATAGCATTTACTGAAGAAATGGTTGTTCTAATCCACATCATTACTGGAGAGGTGAAGCAGGTGTGTGAGAAGTGAGAGCCGAAAGGCCCCGGATGGATATGCAGATGGCCTGTGTGTAGAGTGGCAACCTAGTGAGCGAACACTGGCAAGGGGGCTCTTCTCACCTGTGCATACAATATCAAAAAAGATTATTTTTTTAACAAATGGTTTATACAGTCTGGCTGTGCTGCATTGTTTTGAGTATACCGAAAAATCTGTGTGGGGTGTTTAATTTTTCTATTTTTCTACACTCCATTTTACTTGTCCTTTTGTGTGTTGGAGAAATAAGGGAATTATCTGTTCAGGGTGTCTTGGTCATTATAAAGTAGCCTTCATGTCTTTTCACTTCAGCACATGTCACATAGCCATTATCATCTCTCTGCATCTCCCTGCACCGTCTCTGCTTTTCCCAGAGTGCACGTATTTATGCCAGTTATTCCCAGGGTTTCTGCTTTCGTGTCCTCTTCAGTGGGGAGATTTGGAAAACCATGTGTGTGGATTCACCAGCTGACTTCTTGAACCACTTGAAGAATGATCTGTTGGTAATGTCTGGCTCGTTCATGTTCTTGGCTGAGTAGAAGAGACCTTGTGTTTCTGCCTCAGTTTTCTTTGTCGCTCCCACATTTAAAAAACAAAACGCGGTGAGAAAGCTGTTCCTAACCATCGTCATTACAGAAGTAGATTATTATAACTCAGAGCTTCAACGATCAGTGCCTGTATCATTTAGAATTCAGTTGGAGCCCCCTAGCCTTTTCTGTTTTCATTTTTTGACACAGCTCTCCCTCACTTGTAACATGAAAAACAACACACATAAAACCCTCCATGCTTCAAAAGTAAATGTCTTCAAGATGTGTTTTTCTGTGTGACATTGTCACTGAACTTGAACATGTTCATTACTGCAAGATTGTAATCCTGTTCTACCCCCACCCTCTGCATTTTCTATCCCTTTAGAAACTAGATATTTACACGTTTTTATCTTCATATATTTCATCAGAACACTTTGCACATTTTCATGCTAAAATGGTATGTGATCTGAGACAGAAAGGTACCTACAGCTCATGCTGCATTCCCATCGGGAATATAAAGAAGGATTTTAGAAAATGAACTTGAATCAATTCTTATTTCTAAGGGAATCCAGTCAAACTTGATAAAATGAAATATTCTTGTGCATAGTGACTTAACTCAGGATATTGAAACCCTTTTTAAAAATCTTCCTTTCACTTGTGAGGGTGGCATGAAAATTAACAAATGGCCAGCATGTGCCAGGTGCCTACCCAGCCTCAGCACTTTCATGACCACCCTTTCAACCTCACCTGTTGGGAACGTTAGGGGCTCACCAGTCTCTCCAGGGTCACCAGGTTAAACGGAGTCTTGCAGATTAATAAGTCAAGCGCTTGCCTTCCCGGTCCAAACCCTACCCCCACTGTATCTTGTTCACTTCTGATTTGACAAGGTTTTGGCAGTAGCATTGGAGTGAAGTTGAAATCTGCCCTATTATTTTTTCCTCTTTTCCCGGAATGCCGTTTTTCCCCCCATGATAATTCATTACTTTTCTAACTGAGGGAAGTACTACAAACCATCCTTAGATGCCACCTTTCACACTTCCTGGGGATGGGTTTCCTGGAGATGGTTCTGTCACCCCAGCGTTGGGAAGCAGGGCCACTGTGTGTGTCTACCGCAGCCATAGAACATGGCAGCCATCACCTGAGACAGCAGCCAGATCAGCCCATGTGACCAGAGCACTGAGGATGGATACACACATGCATGCATGCACACACATGCACGTACACACGCACACGGGAGCCCTTGCTACTTGTTGCTCTGCCACCCATGTCCACAACACCCTTGCTCACCATCAGTTTGCACTACTATAACCACTTTGAGTCTTTTCTGCATTACTGCTCCGTAAGAGAGCTTTCCAAAGGGAATTAAATTCAAAATAGTCAAATACCTATTTTATAGTTTATTACTAGAACCTGTGGCCACTTACTCAGTTGTACACAGTGGAGAACCGTGTGTGGGAAATGGGCAATAGTGATGAATCACTCTCCCCTTCCTGAGCATCAGGGCTTGGCCTATCTACAGAGAGCGAAACAGTATCAGGCGGCAAAGGCCCAGGCACCAGCAAGCCTTGCATGGATTCCCAGTTGGGTCCAAAGGAGTTCAGACCTCATCTGGGAGTCTGACTGTCCCCGTCAGACCACATACGAGTCCTGAGGTCACTCTGGCCTGTGACCCTGCTCCACTCTTGCCCTCTCCCTGCAGCATTACTGTAGCTCAGCCCACAGAGCCACTAAAGGTTGAAACCACTTGACAACTCACTGGTGATGAGAATCATGATCATAAACCACAGGCATGTCAAGGTGTCCATTGCTCTGCCCTTTATTCTCTGCTCATCTGTGTGGATGCTTGAATTTGGTGAAAAGAGCTGAGCAAAATCAACTGTGTGTGTTTGTAATACCATGAATTCTTGAGTTTTGCGTTGAGTGTTCTGCCATTTTGTAGCTCATAAAGGAATATGTGCTGGTGTTGGGTGTCTTCCAAGCATTTTGTGGACTTGGAGGCCCGTGCCTTCAGAGTGGAAGCTGGCACAGCACTTGGCTTTGCCCCTGTCCAGGTGAACTCTCCTAGTTTTTGGCTTACCCTGTCGGATTTGCACTTTACATATATTTTTGCTGTATTACTTAAACATACAGCAGCTCTGGCAAATAATGCCTCACATGACTGTGTTGGAAAAGTGGCAAAACTGCACATATAAACAGAGTTGTTCTCTACTTGTTGGGATAAAACCAACCACGTGCTCTAGGTTCCTCCAAAGGAATGACATCACTGGAGGCTTCAGCTGCCTGGGTGTGTCTCCACAGTAGCAAAAATAGTTTTGAGATGAACTACTTGGAATTGTGTGTCATTTTATATGAGGTCAGTCAACCATAATGTATTTCTCATTGGATTGTTTGAATTATTCAAGGAATCATAGAATCACAAAACTAGAAGGGGTCTTCAGAGGTCTAGAGTGTTCCAAGCAGAATACTGTAGTCATGCCAAGCAGTTAGCTATGGCTGAGGTGTAAACAAGAGTATCTGAAAGAGTGTTCAAGGAGCAGTTGCTTTTGAACACTACCTAGTTACAGCATGAGTGGGAGGAGCAGCTTTCAGCACCTGGAGACAGGTTGCTCCCAAGACCAGGCTTGTTCCTCTTATCATAAGCGCATCGATGCTTCTTTTAGGCCCCCCAGTCGTATGGTTCTGAGGGGGTGGGTATGTACGAAGTGGCAGTTACTGCAGTTCTTCATCCACTTAAACTCCTTCCTGCACATCCCCACAGACCACCCCATTGGCCAAGTCGAAGTGGAACTCCAGGGGCATTGACTGTGTTCCTGGCCCTGTCGTGCGAAGGCAGCCATGCAGCTCAGCCTACGGCATTTGCCTTTTTTAGAAAATATCGCGTTTTCATCTTCTGAGATTCACTTTTTTTAAGTATAATTTATTTTTGCTTAACAATCAGTTGTTAAGGCCCAAGTTTCGTTTTTTAAGCAAAGGATAGCCCTAAACAGTGGGTCACAGTTTCTGGACATAAATATTCATCGCATTGAGGTTCCTTTAGTTATGCCTTTTTATGGTAGTTTAATTGTAAGTACTTTTGTTCACTAATACTTATATTTTAAAATGACAGAAAGCATTTTGCCAAAATATTCTCATTTTTCCTCCTTTAAAATAATGTCAGGCTGGGTACAATGTCTCATACCTGTAATCCCCGCACTTGGGGAGGCCAAGGCAGGAGGATTGCTTGAGTCCAGGAGTTTGAGACCAGCCTGGGCAACATAGCAAGACCTTGCCTCTACAAAAAAATGAAAAAGTTGGCCAGGCGTGGTGGTGCACACCTACTCCCAGCTATTCGGGAGGCTGAGGTAGAAGGATCTTCTGAGCCCAGGAGGTTGAGTCTGCAGTGAGTCGTGATTATACCACTGCACTCCAGCCTGGACAACACAGTGAGACCCCTACTAAATAAGTTAAATGTTTCCTTGCCTGAAAGTAGATATTTATTCACTTAATTAGAAAACACAGAAATTAATTCCATTTTGAACCCTGAGTTCTGTAGAAGTGCAGATCAGCAAACTGTGTGTTGAGTGCCCACCATACACCAAGCTTTAAACTTGGCATTGGGGGTACAAGGTCTCTGAGGTCCTTTCCCCAGCTGGGCAGAGGCTACACAGTGAGTTAAGTGGATGATTTCAGGATGACTGATTAAGGTACTGGCAGGCGTGCTTGGGGTCATGCTCCAGGAGCTGCCCGGGCACTCCTCACCGGGCAAGAGGGGCTTCACAGAGGACAGATCTTCTGAGCTGAGTGTGAAAGGAGGAGGCACGTGGGGGGCAGGGGGAGGAGATGACTTTCCAGGCTGCAGAAACGGCATAAACAGAGGCCTCAGAGCTGGAGTCAGCACAGTGTGTCCAGGGACCACAAGTGGCCAGAGCTGCCTGAAGACAGCAAGTGGCTCGGCTACAGTCCTGGAGCCCAAGCTCCAGTCACCATTAGATGCTAGTGCCCTGTGGCCTCCAAAGGAGCCAGCACACAGCTCACTCAGAGGCTCCTCCTGTGGCCAGTGCAAGTCACAGTTCCTCTTTCCTTGAAAATTACTAGATTGTCATATGAAAATGATCCATGGGAACTAATTTTCAGTCTTCCTGGGTGTAAAGCCTCTACTAGAGGCCGTGAGGAGGAACTGGAGACCATTATGTGCATGGCCGGTGGCCCAGAAGGACCCAGACTAATGCCGTAGGTGGGCCGGGCTCAGCTGCCCTGTTTTGGGAAAGGACAGGCCTGGGCCCTGGCAGGAGGGAGTTGCTCCAGCTGAGCCTGGCATTGCACTGGAGCGCCCAGCATTGGTTGCAGACGCAGGTGACCATGCAACCCTCTACCTGCGCCCACAAGTAATGGGTCACTTCCCCTCACTGTGGTGAGTCTCATCACAGCGGCATTTGACAGGTGCAAGAAAAAGAGTTTATTCAATTCAGTTGCAGGCAAAGGGCGCAGGCAGCCACTGCCTGAGAGACCTGGCCCTGTCGAGGCAGGAGCACCCTGGGGGCTCAGCAGCTCCTGCATCTTGCTATTACAGTATGTGCCTTTTTCTTTGGGACCCAGGTACCCTGTGTCTGTAATTGAATTCTGAGACATCTGTGTTTGTGATGAAGCTTTAGCCCAGCTGTAGAACCAAGTACCACATGCCAACCCAACACTCAGGGGCTAAGGTTTGCCTTTTTGCCTTTACACATTATCCTTTCCACCAAAACACGTGAAAGCAGTGTCTTAAAATTAGATCTGTCCTAAATTGGAATGGGATCCCTCTCTGGTATTTCCCATCTCAGGGAACTTTATAACAGATAGTAGAGAGCCTTTTGTCAGAAATGTTAACAGGAGATGAAAGCGTGAGTGAAGGATGAATTTGATCATTGTTCTTAAGGTTCCTTCCCATCCTGTGATTCTATGATTCCATGAATCTTGGTTATTTATTATTGAACTTGCCTAAACCATCACCAGTGACCAGCCCACCCTTGGCTGAGGTCACTGGATAAACGAGACCATATTGCCATGCCTTTCTTGACTTAGGTCATATCAATGAGTTGCCTTCTGGATTTTTCCATCTAGAGCCTCGGTTTTAGAAAAAGATGGTGGTGGTGGAAATTAATCACGGTACCATCTCATTAAAAACAGATACCTCAAAATGTCCACCTTTATGCATCAAGAAGAGTAGCTGACTTTCTTGGGAGAGGAAGGGTCGGGGGATTGCAGGTTGGTTCAAAGCTTAGATTTAGATCTGGCCTTGACGTTTATGGTTCGTTTTCTTTTTTCTTTGGTTCTCTGGGATGCATGAGAGGGTGAGCTATAACTCACAAAAAGGGAAAATGGTTTGAAAGACATATTTCACTTATATACACTTTTTATCATTTAAATGAATGGCAGCCTTCTATCAGTAGCCTATGTCAATGGGAAGTGTGGACCAAAACACTAGTGTCACTGTTAACCACCGTACTCTTCTCTGTGTCCTATGCCATTTGCCTTGCTTTTTAAATGACTTTGTTTTTTGAGGTACTATCATTTCACAAAAGAAAATCTTTATATGAAAAGTACAAAAACTGTTCCTAACTGGACCCTAGGGAAGATGCTGGCCCCCATTAGTGCCTGCCTACCACTCCACTCATAACCAGGGACGCGGATCTTGTGTTCTGCATGGCCGCCAAGCTGCAGCCCATGTCTGGACCTGGATACAGCAGGCATGTTGCCATGTGGATTTCTGTTTCTTTCTCTTTTCAAAATGAGGATATTCTCCAAGGGGTTGGGCTGAGAATACAGCAAGCCTCACGTTGGGGCCGGATCCTTCCAGCATGGTCTTGCTGAGTCTCTCTGGCATTTGCCAGCTCCCTGCCACTGGACTCCACCAACCAGACCAACCAGCCTTGACACTGACTTCCTGAATGTGTTGGGTGGTTATGAGCAAGAATTTCCTGTGACACTGACCTGTCTGCATCCGGGCCTCCATGCAAATGCTGCTGAACGTTGTGAATGTGTTTACCCTGCTCACCTTCCCACTGTGTGTCTCTCTAACTAAAATGTACGTGTAGCCATTACCGACGTACAATTCTCGGTGCAGAATTGCCCCCATGTTTGGAAATAAATCTCTGTGAAAGTCTTCCTGCAGTTGTGTTATCATCATTGTTGTGACGTGTGCCACAAACACACAGCACCCTGCTTTGGTGTTCCCCCCATGGTTCTGTCCAGTTGGGGTGGGGTGGGGAAGTATCCAGGCCACTCCACCAGCTGTCTAGACCTCAAGGAGAGGCGCAGGAGACAAGGTGAGCCACCGGGCACCACAGACTCCAAACATAGCATGTGGGCTGTGGCCAGGGATGCCTTTTTATGTTCTTTATCTTTCATATAAGTCTGCTTTCTTGTATTTTCTAAGGCAATTCTGGTACTGTGTTGAGGCTGGCTCGGCCTATTTAAATCTCTGGGCCAACTGTTCAAGGACTTCAATGAGCCTCTCCTCTTCTGCCAGCGAGGAGGATGTTCTAGCAAGAGGCAGGTGTGCAGACACTGGTTTCCAATCTACAAGTGAGAGGGCAACAAAAAAGATGTGTGAACCGCCACCATGTGGATAGTTGTCTGTCCTGTGCTGTTCAGACCCCAGTCAGTCACTGAACTGACACCTGTGGGGGAGACAGCAGGTCACACACCATCCCTCAAATGACCCTGACTTCTCGGGGATCCTGGCTGGTGGTTATTTGGAATGTTTGGGTATTTTCTTCTTTTCAGGGAAGATCATGGTAAGAGAAGAAAGGATTTTTTCACTTCCCTCTGCCTAGGGGTCCCACACAGTTTGGGCACCCGGGTCAATATTCATGAAGTACGCCAGAAGGGAGCCCTGACAGGAAGAGAAGTCGGGGCCAAGTTGCAACAGATTCCCAGACGTTCTTTAAGCATTGGGTGCCAGCTGGGAGGGAGTTTGGGAACTGGCAGGTGGTAGCCAGAGCTAGGTGGGAGCCCATGTGTGGGCAGTCAGTGGGAGGGAGCAAGACTGTCCTCCCAGCTGCCCCAGGGACCTCCAGCACTCCATGGTAGCTCAAGCAAGGGTGACTTTCTTCAAGAACAGGGAAGAGAGCCAGAAGAGCCTAGCTTCCGCCAAGGCCAAGTGGGCTCCCTGACGACATCCACGCCACGCCCGCCCCCTTCCAAACTTGCCCCCTCAGGAGCTACCGGAATGGGGAACACGCCTGACTGGATTGCGGCTTACAAAGACAGGAGCAGGGTCATGGTTCCCTTTCGCATTGCAGCATTAGACAGCTCCCCTCCCCTGGGCCAGGCTAGTCTTCCACCCCCCAGGCAAGAGTGTCCTCTACCTCGCCCTCCACAGGACCTTGAGGACAGGTTATCACAAGTCTTCAAGGGACCCACCAAGTTCAGAAAAATACATGGAAAAGGTGGGGGCCAAATCAAGGGTGAAGGACTTCCTGCCACTATCTTCAGCAGGCCAAGGGACCCTCTGGCCAAGGAGCCCTCGGAACCGGAGAC
Organism: Carlito syrichta; assembly: GCF_000164805.1. NCBI lineage: Eukaryota > Metazoa > Chordata > Mammalia > Primates > Tarsiidae > Carlito > Carlito syrichta. The sequence continues at coordinate 1,054,295 of NW_007252938.1, forward strand.
AATCTCACCCCGGTTTCATGGAAGGGAGGGTGTGCCTCGAAGACCCAGTTGCTGCTCCCACTCTGTGTCAGCTGCCTTCAAAGCCAGGGAGGAAGTCACCTTGAAAAGCGGCCACTGGGCCGCACAGCGGCAGCAGCGGACAGGGCCACCTGCCTCACACCTGGGGGAAAGAGGGGCCAGTGGGTTAGGACAGCATTCTCAGCAAAGGAATGGGCTTCGATATAAAAAAGAGGATCCAAAAATGAAACGGGACCATAAACAGCTCTTTCTCTACTTGCAGATAACACTTATCCAAGCTTCTTATAACCAATTTCAAAGAGCCTTGTTTAAAGCCCCTGAGGTGTCACCTGGGGAAAGAGCTGTCTGCGGACACCTGAGAGTGCATTGGGTCCCCGAGAGTGCATTGGGTCCCCGTGTCCCCAGGCTTCGGGCGTCAGCACCCAGACCGGCCCATCCCTGAAAGCAGAGTCACCCGCAGAGCCCCCCCCATCCGTCCTAAGAAACAGGTTCTTAATGAGATGCGGGGCCCACACTGAGGCCCGAGAGAGGTCAAACCTCAGGCTCTGCCTCCTCGGCTAACACATCTCTCAAATGACCCTGACTTCTCGGGGATCCTGGCTGGTGGTTATTTGGAATGTTTGGGTATTTTCTTCTTTTCAGGGAAGAGTATGGTAAGAGAAGAAAGGATTTTTTTACTTCCTCTGCCAAGCTCTTCCTCTTCTTCCCTCTGTACCCTGCACCCTAGGAATATAGGGCTGTGTTCTTGGTCTGGTGTTGCCTCCCCAGCCTGGCCTTGTGCCACAGGTGGCCCACTGCTAAGCCCATGGTACCTGCCTGCCCCTGGGCCAGGCCCACCCAGATGCTCTCTGGCTGCAGGCTACACCCTTGTTTTCCCACAGACCTCAGGGAACGCCATGTCTTGAAAGTGAGCACATTAGGAAGCAAAATAATTCTTGCATGAAGCCAAGGAAAGAGAAGAGACCAGAGAAAACAATAATTAAGAGCTTTACTGAGATCATAGAATTTCAGACACAGAAGGGGTCATATTTTTTCTTTTATAGAAGCAATATTTGTTTATTGTGGAAAAAGGATAAACTGATAAACAAAAAGAAGGAATGGGAAACCTTGTGCTGTGCTACCCGGAGATGACAACTGTCATGTGACCAGCCCTCCCAGACCTCTCTGGCCACAGACAGGTCGTCTGCACCTGAGAGCTACTATGTCACCTGTGAACAACAGATGGCAAACTGCACCTTACCCCAGGTGACAGATCCAGGCAGTGGGCTTGCTAGGCAGACTTTGTACACATCTGAGTTGTGCTGTCAGAGTGGGCTACTTGACAGTACATGAGGCTGGGGGCTCCCCACAGCCTGCCAGCACTCACCTGGGATAGGCAGAAGCAAGCCCCTGGGAAGTGAGAAGAAGCCACACTCCGAGCACTCCCAGCCTGAGTCTCCCCTGGTGCACTTGCTGATAATGTTCCTTTTGCATTTATGACAGGGTTCTCAGATCCTGTCTAATTTCTGCCAAGTCTCCCAGCTGGTCTCCGTGGGATGCCACAAGGCACCAATGTGCACCCCTTTCAATAGGGATGTGGTTGTAACAAAAATAAGATCATAAGGCATTTGCTGTTTTGGAGCTTGATATGTTCATGTAACAACAGAGTGCAGACCGTATTCTTTCTTCCGTAGGCATTTATCGACAGCAGTTTTCAGCCCTGAACAGATCTCTTCTGTACAGGTACTCCATAATGTATTAACTTCATTTCCCAGCACTGGCACTGTGAGATGAAGTCCAAGGATGTTTACACAAACAGTAAGGCTTTTGATTAATCATGGCTTCCAGAAAGACTGTGCCAGCTGTGTGTGTGACCGCCCTCTTCCCAAAACACCGTAGTTAGGAGGTCATGGGCACCCATGGGGCACCCCAGCTGCACCCACCCCCACCCTTGGCGTCCCCTCCTCTGGCTCTACACAAGGCAAGCTGGTAACAAAAGTTCTGCCTCTGAGCACAAGGTTTCTCCCTCTCCAGTGCCAAGATGCCCCCAGTTAAATGGAAATGAAGCGACCCCTCAGTTCTCATTACGCTGGTTTTAGGTCACTCCTGGGGAGAGTCAATTCTGCAGCTGCTCAGATATTTTTAGATGAAACATCAGCAGCTAGGCAATTAAAGGCTACACATACCTGGGGTGTTGGCCCAGCCGGGATGCATCAAAGAGAAATGGATGGCCGGGTGCACCCAGGCCCACTGCTCCATCAGAACCACCTGCTGCCTCCGGACAGGAGTGAGGGGGGGAGACAGGAGAGAGAAGGTTCTGCCTCTGAGCCAGCTGTGTGTGTGACCGCCCTCTTCCCAAAACTCTGTGGCCAGGACCAGCTGATCGGTCTTAGCCTCTCTGTTCCTCAGTGTCCCCATCTGTAAATGGGCGTGATAGTAGACAGTAGTGCCCACCTCGCAGGGGCTGTCAGGACACATGAGCTAGGACACAGACAGCACTGAGATCAGCTGTGGGCACCTCAGGGAGATCCTGGGGTGTCCTTAGGTGCAAAGCCAGAGTGCTGGTGACCCCTGCCCAGCCTGTGGAGTCTCAGCTTCCTCCAGGATGGGTCTTAACCAGCAGGTCTGGTTGGGCCACCGTGCCAGGTCCTGCCCCTTCCACAAGAGGCACGAACAAGCAAGAGCAAACCCAGCAGGACCCATGAGAGAGAAGGAACAGCCGGGGGACTTCCCACCCCCGATGGGATTGAATCCCCCCGGCACCCAGACCTTCCTTCTCCACGAGTCACCTGGGTGACTTCACTCTTTGCTGCTTGGGGAAGGCAGGGGTGGTTTCTGCCCCATTCGCTGTTACACCCCAGGCCCCCAGCACAGCTGGCATTGAGTGGGCGTTCAGCTGACGTGGGAATTCACTCCTGCCTTAACATGCCAGAGACTTTTCAAGAACACCTCAATTATAAACAAACAATAAAAAGCATGAGATACTCCCCAACCATTAAAGCAAACCTCAGCTGCATTCAGGCTGTGGCCCAATCCCAGGGCGATGGATCAGCTTTGCAAGAACCTCTAACTGGGGCCTCATTCATCATGAGTGGTTGGTAAAGCCCGTGTCCTCTGGGAAAACTGTGAAGTTACAGAGAAGTAATGGACTAGGATTTGGGGTCAGGGAGCAAACTTGGGGCACACTCAGAGCACACAGGTAGCAGGGGTGGAGGAAGGGAGTGTCCCAGCCAGGGATCCCCTTGGAAGACTCCCCAGCACCCATAGGCAAAGTTGATGTCACTGGCAGCTTTTCAGACAATGCGGGCGCTCAACCGGGTGAGTTTAAGGGCAGGAACTGTGGATGTGGAAGTTATATATATCCAGTTTTTAAATATAGCTGCAATAAGCTGAGATATAGCAGTACAGGTTGAGCATCCTTTATCTGGAATGCTCAGAAGAGTTTCAGATGTCAAGGGTGTTCAGATTTTGGAATATCTGCATTTACATGATGAGATATCTTGGGGATGACACCCAAGTCTAAACACAAAATTCATTTATGTTTCATATGCACCTTATACACACAACCTGGAGGCAATTTTGTATAATACAAAGGGGGGCCAAGAAACTGGAATTTACTTATTAAAAACTATGTATTTATTCTTACATATTTAAACTTCAGTCACCTTCAAAATACTCTCCGTTTGATGCAATACACCTATCAAGGTGCTTTTTCTGCTGCTCAAAACCATTCTCAAACTTAACAATTTTGATGCCTTTTAGTGCTTCTGCTGTGTTTTTGTTTCACCTCTCCCACATCAGGAAAATGTTTCCCTTTGAGGGCTTTTTTCATCCGGGAAACAAAAAAAGACACTCAGGACAAGATGGGGTAGATAGGGAGGGTGGAGCACGGAGTCATGGCGTTTGGGGTCAAAAACTGCTGAACACTCAGCACAGTGTGGGCAGGTGCGTTGTCATAGTAGAAGAACCAGTCACCTGTGTGCCACAACCCAGGATGTTTCTTTTGCAAATCGTGACATGATGTTCTCAAAACTTCCAGATAAAAACCTTGGTTGATTGTTTGATCTGGAGGAACAAATTCCAAGTGTACTATGGGGCCCTGCCCTCCAAAAGATAATTTTTGGGGTTTTTTTTGGGGGGGGGGGAGTCCCTTTTGTATTTTGAATGATTTGTGCATGAAACATTAGTGTATATTCTTTCTTTTTTTTTAAGTTGAGGTCTCTGTCACCCAGACTGGAGTGCAGTGGCACAATCATGGCTCCCTGCATCCTCAACCTCCTGGGCTCAGGTGATCCTTCTGCCTTAGCCTCCTGAATAGCTGGGACTACAGGTGTGCACCACCATGCAGATAATTTTTTTTATTTTTGAAGAGACAAGGTTTCGCTATGTTGTCCAGGCTGGTCTCGAACTTCTGGGCTCAAGCAATCCTCTCACCTCAACCACCCAGACCAGAGAGCTGGGATTATAGGCATGAGCCACTGCACCCAGCAAAGTTAGTATATAGCAAACCATTAGGAAGCAAAGGTGTAGCATTTTTCACTTGTGGCATTGTGACAGCACTCAAAACGTTTCGAATTTTAGAGCACTTCAGATGTTAGGATTAGGGATGCTCGACCAGTATAACTCTACTTTCTGTTGAGAACGGGCATGGGATCTGGACTCTTGTCCTTTCCAATCTTCAGAATGGAACACGCATACCCTTCACAGTGAGCCCAGGGAACCCAGAGCAGCATGTGAGGCATCCATCAAGTCAGCGAGCGGGGCCTGCCTGGAAAAGGGCACCCACCATGCTCATTCCCTCTGAACCGTGCAAGGCAATGGAACCTCCCTGCTGGGCTGCTGTTTTGGGGGTGCCCAGCTTTCACTATTTTCCATGTGGAGAAACACTGAGAAGAGAAGTAGCAGCATTTGTGGCTCCTCCCAGGATTGTGCTGAAGGCCTACCCGGATCCGAGCAGAGATGTGCTCAGCTCCTGGTGGAGAAGGGAGTGACGTCTTGATCAGGGAACATTTTCAGGTGATACTGTGAGCTCCCAAGGTCTAAGGAACGTGCATCCCAATGGAAGCCTTCCTTGGAAAAAAGCCCACACGGCGCATTGGTCAGATGCAGTCTTGGAAAGCCCCCTCGCTCACCTTGTTTTGTGCATAGACCATGGTTCCATCAAATGCTGTTCTCTCTGACTGGAGGTCATCAGTGTCCAGTTTCTGAACCAACATTCCTCCTGAGGACACTGTTATCTGAGTAACAAACAAACCTCGGTGACACCCTCCCATTCTTCTCTACCTGTGGAGCAGTGTGATAAGTTTTCATCATGCTGCTGTGACATATGACCACAAACTCAGTGGCTTAAAACAACACAAGTGTATCTCTTACAGTCCTGGAGGTCAGAAGACTGAGGCTGAGGTTACAGGGTTGAAATCCTTGAGTCAGCAGAGCTGTGTCCCCTCTACAGGTTTGAGAGAAGACTCTGTTCCTCACCTTCTCCAGTTTCTAGAGGCTGTCAGTCTCCTTGCCTTGTGGCCACATCACTCCGGCCCCTCTTCCACTGTCAATTCTCCTCTGACTCTAGCCCTCTTACCTCCTTCTCACAAGGACCCTTGTGGTCACATTGGGCCCATCTGGATGACCCAAGATACACTCCTCATCCCACGATCCTTAACTGACTTACATCTGCCAACTCTCTTTTGCCGTGGAAACGTGGCATATTCACAGGTTCTGGGATTAGGACATGGGATCTCTTTGGCAGGGGAGCATGGGAGTATCATTATTCTGCCCACTACAGCGGAGAGAAGCCAGCCTACGTAAACTGCCCTCTTCCTGATTTCTCCAGTTTATGTCACTGAAGCCCTTTAGGAGAGAATAGGTTCCATTAGCCTGCCCCTTCTCAGCCAAGCAGGACAGTCCCCGGGAAGACCTGAATGTCCCACAGAGCTGCCCTTCGGAGGCCTCCATCTCCAGGCTTGGCCAGTGCCCACATGACAGCCAGGGGGAGTCCTCAGTGAGGGCTCTTCAACAGGGCTCTTGGCACGTTCCCTCCCTTTTGCCCCCCACGATAGAACATTTTCCCTGTGGATGTGGACAGGACGGCCATGGCAAACTTAGGCCTCCTGCCTTCCCATCAGGAGCAAAATCCATTCTCTCCAAATACCCCAAAAGGCCAGCTCACCACTCTGGGGTCGTGTTCTTTCTCCAGGACAGGGATCAGGCCAGTCATGTGAATGTACACGCCTGAAGAGGCACAGAGCATCCTGTGAGAGCAGGCGTCCCGCAGGATCCCCCCTCCGGGAACCCAGGGTACCTGGCCACCTGCACCCACCCTCTGCAGGAGGGCAAGCGGCCACCTGAGGGACAGCCTTCTGCCTTCAGGGGATACCCCAATCCAAACTGTTCTCTCCCAGGACTGGAAGAAAGATGCCTTAGAACCTTGTGCACTGAGAGGAAAACATGTCCACACTATGGGAGTTCAGGAAGGGAAAAAGCAAACTGCAAAATGGCATGTGAGTTCCTTTGTGGTAGAAAAAATATGTACATATATAATATATATCTAGTCTGCACATAGAAAAATATGACTGAAATTTAGCAGTACTGCTTATATCTCAAGGGTGAGATTAAGTAAACACCTTTGCCTCCTTGGCTATACATTTCTCTGCCGTTTGAATATTTTTACAATGAGTATATAATGTAATGGTTATTTCTTTAATCGGGAAATATACATATAACTTTTTTTTTTTTGAGTTGGAGTCTCACTCTGTCACCCAGACTGGAGTGCAGTGGCCGCTCCCAGTCACTGCAGCCTCGACCTGCTGGGCTCTGGCTATCCTTCCATCTCAGTCTTCCAAGTAGCTGGAATTACAGGGGCGCGCTACCATGCCCAGCTAATTTTTGATTTATTGTAGAGATGAGGTCTCGTCAAGTTGCCCAGACAGGTCTCAAACCCGTGGGCTCAGGCAATCCATTCACCTCGGTCTCCCAAAGCGCTGGGATTACAGGCTGCGCCACTGAGCCCGGCCACATATAACATTTTTAACGGAATGAGAAAAGCATTGCTGAAGTGTATTTGACTTGGAGAGGCAGCCACAATATATATGGAATGAGAGGTTACAAAACAGTGGGAACAACCCAGTTCCACTTTTGTGAGGAAAGTTGTATTAAGGTGAACACGTAGCCAGAGGCTTGGTGGCCCAGCCTGTAATCCTAGCACTTTGGGAGACCCAGGCAAGTGAATTACCTGAGCCCGTGGGTCTGAGACTAGCCTGGGCAACTTGGTGAGACCTTGTCTCTACAATAAATTTTTTAAAATTAGCTGGGTGTGGTAGCACGCACCTGTAGTTCCAGCTACTTGGAAGGCTGACGAAGAAGGATCGCCCAGTCCAGCAGGTCGACACTGGGGTGGCCCTGAGTATGCCACTGCACTCCAGCCTGGGCGACAGAGTGAGAGGCTAACTCAAAAAAAACAAAAAAGATGAACACGTCTTTAAGGATGACACTTTGATGTAATCGCATGTTAATGCTCATCTCTGAATGGTGGAATTATGTCTATGTTCATCTATATTCTTATATGAATCTATTTTTTTTAAAACAATAAACATATATTGCCTTGTGTTTTAAAAAAGGTGGGGGGCATTAAAGCCCCTTACCCCAGAGTGAAGCAGGAATCCAGTAAGGGGGTTGCTTATTTTATTTTTTTTGAGTTAGGGTCTTACTCTGTCACCCAGGCTGGAATGCAGTGGAGTGATCACAGCTCACCACAGCTTGACCTCCCAAGCTCAGGCAATTCTTCTGCCTCAGCCTCCTAAGTAGCTGGTACTACAGGGTACACCACCATGCCCAGCTGCAGAGACGAGGTCTTGCTATGTTGGCTAGGCTGGTCTCAAACTCCAGGGCTTAGGCAACCCTTCCGCCATCTAAAATACTGGGATTACAAGCATGAGCCACCATGCCCGGCCTAAGTAAGGGGTTTAAAGTGGCAGGCCATGGGCTCTTTTCTGGGCTACACCTTGCAATTTCTGCGTGACCAGCTCTCAGTACCCAGCACCCAGCTCTCAGGAGCACCCTGGCACCACAAAGAGGATGTTGGAGGTAGAGACGGGCTCTGGCACCTACCAGTGATATGACCATGGCCAAGCATTTTCAGCCTTGGTGTCATTACCTGTGAAAGGGAGATAATAGCTTGCCAGCCCACCTCAGAGGGTTTTGTGGTGAAATAAAAATGTGTGTATGTCCTGTGAGAACTGAGGAGTTCTCTGGGCTGGCTGGTTTTTGTCATTCTGTTGCTGTATTATCATGTGCAATTCCGAGTCGTGACTTTCATCTCAGACAGCATTCTCAGTTGTTCACCACCCAATTTACTTGGAGGGGCCTGCCTTGTTCACATTTGTGGATTTGTAAAGTCTCCTGAACCCTGGGTCACTGACAGCCATTAACCTCCATCCAGTGGTCTTGGACACTTTCTTTGTATTCACAGCTGGTAGCTTTCTCTGTGATTTGATTTGCGAGAGGTAGAAAAGACTTCTGCCAAAAGCGATCTGCCCTATCAGCCCATCCTGACGAATTGTCATGAACGATGCCTGTGACTAAGGAAAGGACAACCGGTGGACTGGTCTCGCCCCCTGCCTGCCCAGGGCACCCCCCCTCCTCTCAGGAAAGTGAGAGTTGGGACAAGCCCCCGGCATCCTCCTCTCTACCCCGGAGGTGCTCAGGTCTTTTGTTTTCTGCTTCCGCCTCTGTGGGAAGCACCTGTATCTATTTAGACATTAACAGAGTCACCTGCAGGAGGATTAGCTGGGCCCAATCCCTGCCAAATACTCGCTCCTTCCATGAACAGCCTGGTGGTAGGTGCTTTTAAAAAACTCCCAGAGAACTTCTAGCAACAGGCCTTTCAGATCTTTAGAAAATCTCCCTTTCTCCAAGGCCAGAGAAGGGGCCCATGCCCACCCGCCTCCCACAGAGAGCAGAGCCAGGACATGTGTTTCTGTTTGCTTCTAGCCTCCTGGGCCACCAGAACACGCAAAACCCTTCACTCCCAGCAGGCATCCCTCCTCCCTGAAGAGAAGATAAAGTTGCTCTCCTTCTAGCTACAAGCAATTTATAATCCTCCAGTCTCTCAGCAGGCCTTCTGAGGCCCTTTCTTTCAGGCCAGCAAAGGGAAACACAACAATACTCTGCTAAAATAAGATACAATGTATAAATAAGATAAGTGTGTATGTGTGTGTATGTGTGTAAATATAATATATATATTATATAATTTTTTCTTAAAAGAATTAGAATTAGAGAATTTCAGAGAGGTTCACTGACTTATCCAAACTCTCAGAAAGTCCATACCAAGTAGAACACAGATGGCAAATCTCCCTTGAGTTCCTAAACCACACTGCATCCCAGCCAATGCCAAGGGAGAAGGCATGTACCCACTGTTGCAAGTCACTGTTCTCTCCCTCAGTAAACATGGTGCCTGTTGCTCCTTGCCCAGATCACACACAGCCACCCGGGGGCATATCATCAGCACACACGCCAATGTTCTTTCCTGCCCCTGGTGGCCTTCAACACCCTGGTTGCCCACCAAATTAAGCCAAAAAGTGCCTAGCGTAGTGGACATCTCCTGGAGACATGCCCTGTCCTCTCCCCTTGGAGGCTGGCCACATAGGCATCCTGTTTGTTGCAACAAACACGTAACTGAGTCTTTGTCCTGGGTCAGGCATGCTTGCCCCATGTGGCCTTGACCTCACAGACAGATGGCCTGAGCCAGGGTGACACCTGATTCAAGCTGTGCCAGTTGAACCCTACCTCCAAGGGTGTGAAAATGAGGGGGCAGCTTGACTCAGTGGCAGCCATATTTGACCCAGATCCATGGAAAAGTGGAGCAGCTGCCTCCAGAGAAGGGGAGAGAGAGAAGTAGTTGTTATGTGAGTCTGTGGACAACGGTCCCAGAGAAGCAAATGTTCACCCAGTTGCTGACTGCTCTCCTATCCTGTCCCTGTCTCTCCCAAAGGCCAGCTGTTCCTCTGCCATTGAGTTCTGGGAGGGCCGCCCTTGCAGCCATTGATAAATTATTTTTGTTTAGTCTGCCTGAGTGGGTTCTTGTTACTTGTAACCACACAATGCCTAAGAAAGTCTACACTAGAAGGTCTACTAGTTCTCCTGGGATAATCAACTGCCTTTTAAAAGAAGAATGCCTCGGGCTGGGCGTGGTGGTTCACACCTGTAACCCCAGCCAAGGTGGGAAATTGCTTGAGCCCAGGAGTTCGAGACCAGCCTGGGCAACACAACAAAACCTCATCTCTACAAAAAAAACTTTTTTTTTAATTAGCCAGCTATGACGGTGCACACCTGTAGTCCCAGATACTCAGAAGGTTGAGGCAGAAGGATTGTCTGAGCCCAGGAGGTTGAGGCTGCAGCGAGCCATGATCATACCACTGCACACCAGCCTGGCGACAGAGTGAGATCCCCGCCACTAAAAAAAAAAAAAAAAAAAAAAGAAGAAGAAGGCCAGGCTCGGTGACTCAGTCTGTAATCCCGGCACTTTGGGAGGCCGAGGCGAGTGGACTGCCTGAACCCTAGGGTTTGAGACCCACCCAGGCAACTTGGCGAGACCTCGTCTCTACAATAAATCAAAAATTAGCCGGGTGTGGTAGCACGCACCTGTAGTTCCAGCTACTTTGGAAGGCTGA
>NW_007252938.1:1065045-1073035 GCF_000164805.1 Carlito syrichta
AGGCTCGGTGGCTCAGCCTGTAATCCGGCGCCTTTGAGAGGCTGAGGTGAGTGGATTGCCTGAGTCCGCGGGTTCGAGACCCGCCTGGGCAGGCAAGACCTCATCTCTACAGTAAAATCAAAAAATCAGCCGGGCGTGGTAGCGCATGCCTGTAATTCCGGCTACTTGGAAGCCTGAGGCGGAAGGATCGCCGGAGCCCAGCAGGTCGAGGCTGCGGTGGCTGGGAGTGGCCACTGCACTCCAGTCTGGGCAACAGAGTGAGACTCCAACTCAAAAAAAAAAGAAGAAGAAGGCCTCTGGAAAGATACCAGCCAGACATTACTAGAAATGGTTAACGGGTGCTTTTAGTCATTCATATCTTAGTGTGAGCCAGTTCTGGAACTTCCTTTCCTCTTAAGACTTCCTGCTAATATCAGGGTCATTTGGGTAATTCAGGGTTTTGATGAGAGAAAAAAAGAAGAGAGAAATTTTAGAGTATGGGATCCTGGGAGAGGACAGGCCTGAGTGTAGGGAAGGAAACCAGCTACTGGAAAACTTGCCTAAGGCTAGTCCTGCCCCCAGTAATAAGGGAAATAATTCATTATCATTATGACTCATTAGGATTTTTAATTTACACAATGCCTTCCTTCCAAGGAACTCATTATGTCGATGGAGGTTCATTAGGAGAAAGAGATTTGGGAGTGGAATTTATGTTGGACATAGTCTTCTAAATATGGCAACAAGGACTTTTATAACATGGGTACATGACTTGAAGCAAATCTCTCTTTATAAACTAATTAAGAAGGGATGGAAAACTGTGTCAAGCCCGGGTAATGGTGAAGGAGAGAGGCTGAGTGTTCTTAAAGAATTGTTAAAACCGTGTCTCCATCCTCCAGATATTAAATTCCTAGTGCTCCTGAAATTATACAATGTCCTGGGTATGATAGATTTTAATAGCATTAAAGGTAATTATTTTTTGATGAGAAAAATATATTGCAATTTTTAAATCTAGTGTAGGAAAACTGATTGGAGTTTTTATTAAGAAACCTTCAAAGCCACCTTGAGTTAAAACCATTTCTGTTACTGCCAGGGTTATGTACTCCTACCAACTGTGCTATCTGCCTGAGAAAAATCCCTGTCCTACCCCTGGGAAGCTCCTGGTATAGATTTTAAAGGAGCAGACAGCTGCCCTGGTGAATACTAATCGATGCTGTTTTGTACAGTAACGGAAACATCCCATAGTGATCCCAGGAGGCTCACATACTGACCTACCCACTATATAAAGAGGATTTCTAAGATCATATTACCTGGGAAGCCAGCAGGGCAGAGGAACAGAGAAAAAGCTATTAGGAGACTTTCAAGACGCTGGCTTCTCATGGGGTATTCTTGGTTTGGGGTGAGAGGGCCATGGGGGTGAGTCAGGTCTCCTCCCTCCTCCCAGCCTCAAGTCATGCCCCCTTGTCCGGTTCTATTCACTCACCGAGTGTTTATCAGGGCCTGCTAAAATGCTAAGCCCTTAGTACTCTGGATACAGAGTGAGGGCTCCGTGACCCCTCAGTGCTTACCAAGCACGGCCCAGCATTACACATGTTATTATGTGACTAACCTACACTCATGATCCAGGGACATGCTGGACTGCTGTGAGCACATGGGGTTGGGACAGGGGTTGTGTCAGGATCCGCATGAGCCACAAAGAGATGTTTCAGCTAAGACTTACAAGAGAAGCAGGAATACACCGGCAGAGGGCTGGGAATGGGAAGGAGTGTGTTGCAGGCATGGAGCACAGCCTGTGCAAAGGCTCTGAGACTGGAGCGGGCCACCAGGGAGGCCGCAGCTGAATGAGCAAAGCAGAGATATGGCCAGGTAAGGCTGGAGCCTTGAAGGCCAACACCAATGACACCTGCTCATATGCAGTCATGTGACTTTAAGCAAAACGAAACAGATTGTGTGCTTAAGGATTAAGCATCACTCGGTCCACTTCATGGAGAAAGCGTCTGGTGGGGAGACAAGCACAAGAGGCTATAGAGAGCTCTTGTATTATTACACGACATCACGGTGACCATGATGGCTTGGGAAGAGCAGCAGCAGAGTTGAAGCAAAGGGGACAGATTGGAGATGAGTCACTGAGGTGACCCAGAGGTATGTTCATTGCTTGGACATGGGAGGTGAGGGGAGGTGTCAGGGATGAGCCGGTGAGTGGATGCCAGCACTGGGGTGGGGCTGATTAGAGGAGCAGATCTGCGAGGGATTAAGGGTTCAATTTTGGACATGCTGAGTCTGAGCTATTTGAGATCTGGACTTGGAGCTCTGAAGACAGACCAGGGCTGAAAGGAGGCCACAGGGGCCATGGGCAGGGCTGAGATCCTGACAGAATGTGGCCAGAGGAGAGATGAGAGAGGACCCAAGATTGGGCTGGGAGGAGCCCCAGCACTTATAGGCTATGCAGAGAAGCCGCAGCTGGCTGAGGGGGCTGGGGAGACGTGGACCCCCAAGGGTGGAAGCCCAGGTGACTGGGTGAGTGTGCCAGGGGAGCGTGGACACCCGTGTCCAGTGCTGCCGAGGAAGATCAGATGAGAACAGAGACAACATCAGGGTCATAGGTGACCTCAGCGAGACAGTTGCCAATGGCTGGGGTGAAAACCAAATAGGGTGGGCTAGAGGATGCCCAGGAGGGTCACGTGGTGACACACATGTATAGTCCCAGCTACTCAGGAGGCTGAAGTGGAAGGACCGCTTGAACCCAGGAGATGGCTGCAGTGAGCTACAATTGTGTCACTGCACTCCAGCCTAGGTGAGGAGGAAAGACCATGTCCAAACACACACACACACACACACACACACACACACACAGAGAGAGAGAGAGAGATTTGTGGAAAGCAAAGTCTGGCTATGGGGTGCTATTGGTGGCTCCCAGGCATGCCAAGTTTGTGCCTCAGGACGGTGCAGGTGACTGAATTTCACCCCCTGCTGTCACATCAGCAGTAAAGTGGGGGTGTATGAAAGAGCCTGATTGGCTGTAGGGAGAACCTGAGTGTGGGCATTTGGGCCACAGCTCACTAAAGAACAAAGATGGTCGGGCGCGGTGGCACACTCCTGTAATCCCAACAATTTGAGAGGCTGAGGTGGAAGGATTGCTTGAGCCCAGGAGTTCGAGACCAGTCAGGGCAACTTGGCGAGACCTCATCTCTACAAAAAAAAAAAATCAAAAAAATTAGCCAGGTGTGGTGGCTGTGCCTGTAGTTCCAGCTACTCGGAAATCTGAGGCGGAAGGATCACCTGAGCCCAGGAGGTCAAGGCTGCAGTGAGCCATGATCACACCACTGCACTCCAGGCTGGGTGTCAGAGTGAGAACCTGACTCAAAATAAATACATGCATGCATACATACATAAACAAAGAGACTCCTTTGGGATTTGGCTTTTTAAATTTGCTGAATGAGTGGCCATTAGCAACACCCCTTTAAAAACACCAAGTCCCAACCAGATCATGATCTAAGGTCCTGGGCCACAGGGCAACTGGAATTTGGAGCCAATGTTCCTTAGTGCCCCTTGGCCAGGAGATGTGGAAGTACAGTCACCACAGAGCCCAGAGTGGGCTCAGCACCACCTTGGAGCTGTGTCCACTCAGACCTGCCTGGGAAAAGGAGGGGTGCGCAGAAGGAATGCACAACATAGATCAGGAACTCAACTCTAAAGGCTGCCAGGTGTCATCAAAAGCAGTCTCTGACTATGGCTGGCAGACAACCAGAAGCCAGTGGCAAAGGATATCTGACTCTGAGCTTGTTCATTCTCTTGGGAGGACGCTTAGGAGTGCAGTTAGAGACCAAGAGCCTTGCCCAGGGCTCAAAGGTCCTTTCAGGGAGGGGGCTCCCACTCGTGGTTTGAGGAGCTCCAGAAGCTACCAGCCTCCCTGTGGTCTGAAATCTGTCCCCACACCAAGCTGAAGAGGACACAGTTCCCCAACAGGAACTCCCTGATTACTGAGGGAGGACACCAGGAAATGATTACAATGAGCCATCTGCTTCTTATGGCAAAATGAGCTCACTACACGCCAGGCGTCATGCTGAAGTGACAACACCTCTTTTTCCCATATATATCTTTACGTACAGGAAAATTCCATGTGTGTGTATGTGTGTGTGTACACAATTCTGAGTTTTGACAGATTCATGGAGTTTGGAACTCTGTGTATTAGATTGTGGTGTATTTTTTGTTTTGTTTTGTTTGAGTCAGCGCCTCATTCTGTCACCCAGGCTGGAAGTGCAGTGGCACGATCACGGCTCACTGCAGCCTCCACTTCCTGGGCTCAAGTGATTCTCCTGCCTCAGCCTCCTGAGTAGCTGGGAGAGAATGTCTCGTTATATTGCCCAGACTGGTCTCGAACTCCTGGGCTCAATCAATCCTCCCGCCTCGGCCTCCCAAAGTGCTGGGATTTCAGGCATGAGCCACCACACCTTGCCAATTTGTGGCGTGATTCAGAGCACTCCATCACCCAGACATTCCCTCACAGTCACTCACAGTACCTTGGCAGTCACACCCTCCTCCCACCCCCGACCCCTGGCGGCCATCTCAGTCCCTGTAGGTTTTCCCTTTCATACAGTTTGCACCCTTTTGAGTCTGGCTTGACTTTGGCCAATGCTTTTAGGATTCACCCACGCTGTTCCATACATGGATAGCTTGTTCCTTTTTATTGCTGAATAGCATACCATTGCAAGGATGCACAGCAGTTTACCCACCGGGAAGGACTTCCGGGCTGTCTCTAGTTTGCAGTGATTATAAACATTTGTGTGTATATTTTTGTGTGAATACAAGCTATTTCTCTTGGGTAAGTAATTTACAACTTCCTCTTTAATCCTCACTTCTGGCCTAAGAAAGTATCATAATCCCCATTTTACAGAATGAAAAAGTAAGGCATGGGGAGGTTTAGGGAATTTGCAGTCACTCAGAGAGGAGCTCAGTCAGCCAGCACCACTGAGCTTCTTCTGAGAGTCAGGTAGGGTCTGTGCCCCTGTTCTAAGAAATCACTCCACGAACAGTCAGTGTCTACAGAGGGAGCCCAGCGGAGGAGCACCCGGCCAGGCTGGGGAGAAGGAGCACTCCAGACAGAGACAGAGGCATGATCCAAAAGCAAGGTAGTACTGCTGGAGCATCCACATAGGGGGGTGTGTTTGGCCTGGAGGGAGCTGCTAACAGAGGACTTCGATTCCAGGTTGGGGAACCTGGATGTTAAAACATTAGCTGCCCTGTCTACAGTGCTCATGCCCTCCCAGCATCAGTGCTTCTCGGGAACTCAGAAGGTTTGTGAGCTGGAGGGAGGTCTCAGGAGCAAAGTGGGGCATGGCAAAGCTCACGGCAAGGGTCGTGGACAAGTGGGCAATATAGTAAGAACTCCTCTCTACAAAAATTTAAAAACTAGCTGGGTGTGGTGGTGCGCGCCTGTGGTCCCAGCTACTCAGGAGGCTAAGGCAGGAGAATCACTTGAACCCAGGAAGTGGAGGCTGCAGTGAGCCGTGATTGTGCCACTGCCACAGCCTGGGTGACAGAGTAAGACGCCGACTCAAACAAAACAAAACAAGAAATGCACCACAGTCTAATACACAGAGTTCCACAACTCTATGAGTCTGTCAAAACTCAGAATTGTATACACACACACACACACACACGGAATTTTCCTGTATGTAAAAATGCCTGGCACTAAACACACATATGTCAGAGAGTATTCGACCTTGGACGTGCTGTTTTGTCTTTCTCTGAGGGCTTTGTACCCCAGTTCCCTTCATGGACGAAAAGAGAACTCACCATATGGTTTCTGAAGCTGTTCGTGTGTCTAATCTCCCCCACTAGACCAAGAGTCCTTGCAATTTTCAATCCTCATCACTGGCCACAGTGTCTGGCATATAGTAGGTGCTTTATGAATGTTTATGGAACGAATCAAGTACTTTTGTTCATTAAATATTTGGGCTAATAGGCTGGGTGCAGTGGCTCGCATCTGTAATCCCAGCACTTTGGGAGGCTGAGGTGGGAGGATTGCTCGAGCCCAGGAGTTCAAGAACAGCTTGGGCAACATAGTGAGACCTTGTCTCTATATAAATTTCAAAAGTAGTCTGGCGTGGTAACTGTAGTCCCAGGAGGCTGAGGCAGAAGGATTGTTTGGGTCCAGAAACTGGAGGCTACAGTGAGTCATGATCATGCTACTGCACTCTAGCCTGGATGTCAGAGCCTGGGACCCTGACCCCTCCAAAAATTTTTTTTGGTTAATAGTTATCAAATTCTGGTGACCCATTTCCAAAAACTTAAAATGTAAACCAACAACAACAACAACAACGAAAAACCCAGGCACAGAGGCTCATGCCTGCAATCCCAGCACTTTGGGATTAGAATAGAATAGACTGTAAAAAAAAAAAACTCATGTGGTAGATATTGCCTAATAATAATCACTTCCTCCTCACCGCCTCCATGGGAGAAGCATAGTTCCCAAATGCCTGATCTGGGGTCCTGTGACTTGCTTTAGCCAATGATGTTAGCAGATATGAAGCAAGCAGGGATGTGGAACTGTTGCATACTTGGGATTGTTGCATACTTGGGATTCTGCCGTTGCCATGAATACACCGTGGCCAGCCTAAATGACCCACGGAAGATGCAAGACATTGAAACATACACCAGACCCCACCTGCTGCTTGGAGACACCCAGCTGAGCCCAGCTAAGATTAGCCTACCCACCGAACCTGCAGAAGATTGAGCCAAAAAATACATGCTTATTATGGTATGCCCCTGAGATTTTTGGAGTTGTCTGTTACTTAGCAATAGCTGATGGATACAAACCTGTACTAAGAATGTCCCAACTATCATTTTGTTCTCCCTTGTTTAGGAAGTGATTCACGGACCTTGGTTTCAGATTACCTTTAACCCTCAGTTTCATCTGTAAAATTTGTAAAACTGCTATGAGGATTGAATGAGAGAATCCAAGAAAAGCATTTAGTATGACCCCTGGCTATTGTTAGGAAGGTGTGTCTGGACCTGGGCTCTCCAACTTGACCAGCAGCTATCCTGGGTGCTCAGGCATGTACCAGTGAAGAGAGAGCACCATGTAACAGAATGTCAAGTGACAACATTTCCTGTATTCTGATGTACATCCTTCTGGAATGACCTGAAGTGGACCATGCCACCTTCTGCCAACGAGCTAAGGTGCCACTGTCTGTTTATCACAGCCAATTCACTGGTGATGCAGCTGTCCTGGCAGAGATAGTACCAGTGTCCTCTCCTTGTGTCCTGTGGCGAGAGAGGCTAAGGTGCGGGTGAGAGTTTTAATCTGCTAACGCTGAGCTGTGGCAGGCTGCCAGGAGGACACTTAGCTCAGTCTGCTTCCCCTCTCATCTGTCTTCACTCCCCATGGATTCTTAATGCCACTTAAATGCGAACAGGCAAAACGTGTATGACCGAGAAGCCCTAAAGCACAGGGACACAGACAGCCACCAAGCAGAAGCTGTCTTGTGTGAGCTCTTTACCTCCAGGGTTCACTCCATTGACCCAGAGCAGATAAGTATTTGTCTCACAATAGGATAAAATATGAAAATCCTTCCACACTGGGTGTGGCTCACACCTGTAATCCAAGCACTTTGGGAGGCCAAGACCAGAGGATTGCCTGAGCCCAGGGTTCAAGACCAGCCTTAGCAACATAGTGAGACCTCGTCTCTACAATAAATCAAAAAATTTGCTGGGCATGGTGCATACACCTGTAGTCCCAGCTACTCAGGAGGCTGAAGTGGAAGGATCGCCTGAGTACAGGAGGTCAAGGCTGTGATGAGCCATTATTGTTCCACCGCACTCTAGCCTGCGCGACAGAGACTCCAACTCAAAACAAAAAGGAAGGAAGGAAGGAAGAGGGAGAGAGGGAAAAAAGAGAGAAAAAGGAAAAAAGAAAGAGGAAGGAAGGGAGGGAGGAAGGGAGGGAAGAAGGGAGGGAGGAAGGGAGGGAGGAAAGGAGGGAGGGAGGAAGGGAGGGAAAGAGAGAGAGAGA
>NW_007252938.1:1073218-1096287 GCF_000164805.1 Carlito syrichta
AAAGAAAGAGAAAGGAAGGAAGGAAGGAAGGAAGGAAGGAAGGAAGGAAGGAAGGAAGGAAGGAAAGAAATCCTTCCATGCCTCACTTAGCCCTACAAAAGGTTGAGAATTCTTTCCAAACTTTGTCTAATTCACATACTATGATTTCTCAACAAAAAGCCTGTATAAGCAAGGGCTGTGAAGGTAATTTGCAGCCAACTAATCTGCCGGCTTCCAAACCCTTGGGATCTGGCGATACATTTTGGGAACACTGGTGTTTGCACTATCCTCAGAACACCAGGAACCTCCTGATGTTTGGCTGGGAATTGCAAATGTTTCTGGAGGCCCAACTGAATCTTAGAAAGTAGAAAACAGCCTACTCCATGTTACATAATCAGGCCAGAAAAACATGTTTCATATGAGGAAGGCAGCCAGCAAGTTCCCAGACCTCAGACAGAGGTCTGGGCTCTCGGCTTGGCCCCGGTCCTGCTGAAGGCCAGTGGCACCTCATCCTCCATATCTCCTCATCTCTCCAGCAGAGACATGCTGAACTGTCCCTCCATGGCCGGCGTTCCTCTGTGTATTGCACTACGTCTCTCACTGGAAAGAGGGTGAATATCAAAGCCCGAGAAGTATTACGCTTCTCAGAGAGGCTGGAGCGATCAATAAAGTGTTCCTGACACAAACAGGAAATGAAAATGAAGAGATAGCAAGATCCTTAAAAGCTGGCTGGACCCATCCAAAGAGACCACATAGCCAGGCATAATCAAAGAGGAAGTCCCTCCAAAGTCTATCCTGCCTGTCCCTGTTCTCAAGCAATGCCAAGGTTCCCAGATTACCCGCCTTTTTTTTTTTTTGAGTCAGGGTTTTACTCTGTCATCCAGACTGAAGTGAATTGGCCTGATCATGTCTCACTGCAGCCTTGACCTTCTGGGCTCAGGTGATCCTTCCATCTCAGCCTCCAGAATAGCTGGGACTAAAGGGGCACCCCACCACTCCCAACTAATTTTTAAAATTTTTTGTGTGTTGCCTAGGCTGGTCTTGATCTCCCGAGCTCAGGCAATCCTCCTACCTCAGCTTTCCAAAGTGCTGGAATTATGGGTGTGGGATTACAGCCAACCTTCCTTCATATTGTCCCCCAAACCTTTGGGCTTCTCTAAGAAATGCCCCCAGCCCTAGCCAAGCCTCCCCTTGCATAGCTGGTCACCCCTCCCCCAACACTCCTAAGCCCTTACTTCATCACACAGTAACGGGTGAGGGAGGAAATGCTGGGGTGGGTGAGATTGTGCCCTGGTGATGGACGTGGGCTGTGGTGACAGTCAAGATTAGGTTCAGGTTGGGCGCAGTGGCTCTCGTCTGTAATCCCAACAATGGGAGGCCAAGGCAGGAGGATTGCCTGAGTCCAAGAGTTCGAGCCCAGCCTGAGAAACATGGCAAGACCTTATCGCTATAATAAATTAAAAAATTAACCAGGCGTGATGGTGCACGCCTGCAGTCCCAGCTACTCGGGAAGCTGAGGTGGAAGGATCACCTGAGCCTAGGAGGTTGAGGCTGCAGTGAGCCGTGATCGTGCCACTGCACTCCAGCCTGGGAGACAGAGGGATACTACCACTAGAAAAAGAAAAAAAGACTTAGGTTCAAATTCTAGTTCCTCCACTTGACCTTGGGTGAGTTATAGAACCTCATCTGCAAATCAGTTTCCTCATCGTAATGTACAGGCAGGAATAACCCCCCCCACAAGGTGAGATAAAACCAGTATCTACACAACACTCACTTGTGCCCGATGCAAAGTACAGACTCAGTAGGATTTTGTTGGATGGCGGGCGGGTAAGTGACTGAGCCGGTTGCATCCCATGCTGTCTCACAGAACTCTGTGTGTGCCAGGGTCCTCCAGCTGGTTTAGTACTCTGCTGTCGCTGTGTTGAAATCCTTCAGCATTTTTGAATGTGGAGCCTTGCATTTGCATTTGGTGCTGGGCTCTGCAAATTGTGTACCCAGCCCTGCTGAGCACACCTGGGGGTGGCCATGGCACTGTCGGTGTCTCTGCCATCCCACAGAGCAATAAGCCACACCGTGGCATGACCACACATTGTGGCATTTTTGGTCATTTCAGCAATGATACTGCATTTGGAACAGAATCAGCAATGGAAATAGTTTGTACTAATTCCATGCCATTTCATAGCAAGCTTTTAGGTATGTATTTTTTAAAACGCAGCCTTACCATGGGAGAGAAAGCTTTTTCCCACTCCCAGCCTTTTCTTCCTTCCTCATGGAGAGAGTATGATTAGGATGAGTCCTTTCTCCCTTGGACCCTCCTTCCTCCATCAGAGAGAGAGGCGGAGCACTTTTCAACAGTACATTTAGGCTGGGTGGGGTGGTTCATGCCTGTCATCACTTTGGGAGGCTGAGGCAGGAGGTTCACTTGAGGCCAGGAGTTTGAAACCAGTCTGGGCAACATAGCAAGACCCTGTCTCTACACAAAATTTTTTTAAAAATCAGCTGGGCATGGCATCACACCTATAGTCCTAGCTACTTGAGAAGCTGAGGCAGAGGATCACTTGAGCCTAGATGTTCAAGACTGCTATGATTGTGCCACCATACTCCAGCCTAAGGGAGAGAGTGAGATCATTTCTCAAAAAAAAGTAAATTTGGAGACCATGAACTAGGCATGGTCAACTCTGCTCCTCTCTTTCTTCTCTTCCTCAGGAGGAAGAAGAGGTGAGTCCTAGGTGACCAGGTTGGTGAGTCTTTCTAATTCTTGGGTCTGATATGAAGAAACTGAGCCATGCCCTTCAACCAGCCTTGTCAGTGTCAACAGTACTGTTTTGGCTTTCACTTGTTATTCTATCATCTTACTCTTCATTTTGTTCGGTTCTTGGGTAGGAACAGAGTTGCTATTTAATGGATACCCTCAATGACCCCAACAACCACCCGGACCACTGCCATCCATCTTGTGACTTAAGACCATATGTAATTAAAACACCTCACCCAAATCTTCCCTTACTACAAGGAATAGGTACTGGGGAGAGTCTTTGATCCATTGCATCTCCAAGCTGAAAGGCGGCAAGATCATCTACTCTAGATCCCTGATTCAAGAAGGAGAAAATCCAAGAGGCTTAAAGTCTGGGACATTGGCTTTCCAACTTCAGTGTGCACCAGAATCATCTGGAAAGCTTGTTCAAATGGATTTGGTTCTGAGACCCCTCCCAGAGTGTCAGATTCAGCAGACCTGCGGGTGGGGCCCAAGAATGTGTGTGTCCACCAAGTTCCCAGGTACTGCTGATGCTGCTGGTCTGGGAGTCCCACTTTGAGAGCCACTGGCCTGATAGAAAGCAATTTCAACCTGTTATCACAGAGTGGGAACCAGAGCCCAAGTGTCCTGTGCTCTAGCTTGTGGTCCCTAACCTTTTTGGCATCAGGGACTGGTTACATGGAAGATAATTTTTCCACAGTCAGGGAAGTGATCACCAGGCATTAGATTCTCATAAGGAACATGTAGCCTAGATCCCTCACATGTGCAGTTCACAATAGGGTTCGTGCTCCTATGAGAGTCTAATGTCGCCGCTGATCTGACAAGAGCCGGAGCTCCACTCACCAGCCGCTCACCTTCTGCTGTGCGGCCCAGTTCCTAACAGGCCAAGACCGGTATTGGTCTGCTGCTTAGGGTTTGAGGATCCCTGCTCTAACTGATGCCCTCCTCGGCCCATTTTATTGTCAAATAGTTGTACCTTTCTCGGCCCTACTGGGAGTTCCCTTGGCTGCGTTTTTATATCTGTACTCATCACTTGAGCTGAACTCACTCTCTTCTTCAAAATAATGTCTTTAATAAAGAGCCTTGAGTTTCCTAGAAAGAAGCACTTTCACAATACTAAGTCTTTCTGGCACTAACACATATTATAGGAAACATGAAGGCTGGGTGTGGTGACTCAAGCATAGAATCCCAGCACTTTGGGAGGCCAAGATGGCAGGATCACTTGAGCCCAGGAGTTCAAGACCAGCCTAGGCAACATAGTGAGACCTTGTCTCTACATAAAATAAAACAATTAGCCAGGTATGGCAGCACATGCCTCTAGTCCCAGCTACATGAGAGGCTGAACCCAGGAAAATGAGGCTGTGGTGGGCCGTGATCGTGCCACTGCGCTGCAGCCAGGATGACAAAGACCCTGATTCAAAAAAAAAAAAAACAAACAAACACACTAAACAAAGCAAAAAAAAAAAAAAGAAACATAAAAAGAGAAAGTGTTTTATGAAGCAAAATAAATACAATTAATAATAAACCTAAAGCAAATGCAATCAGGACAAAAACCAAGAACCCAAAAAGTTGATCTATGTTTTTTTTAATCCGTTTGTGGATCATCTACATCTATGTTTATTTTGCTAAAAGCAAATAAGAAAACTGCTTGTACTTACCCAAAGTATTGGTAGCAAAATTTTTTTCAAGTCCATCTTCTGTGAGCTCTCTTTTATTCACCATACAACCTACATTATTGATCTTGAAATTACAGTTCCCATTTCAAAACAGAGAAAAACAAGGTCAGAGGCACTTTTCCAAAGCCCAGTCCTCCACCACCCCACGCCCAGGTCTTTCCCAACATTCAAGTGACAGCAATTCTATTCACTGACACTTCACTCCAGATTCCTCACAGGAAAACACCTCTTGTACAGAGGACCCAGCCATAGAACTGTGCAAAGACCTCCAAGTGAGAGGGCTTGGCCAGGCAACCTAGTTCACAAGAGAGTGCTCTGGAAATTCATCTAGACCAACAGAAACACCTAACTTTAAGTAGTAACCACATTAAAAAGGTTAAAGAAACAGGCTGGGTGCGGTAGCTCACGCCTACAATCCCAGCATTTTGGGAGGCCAAGGCAGGAGGATTGCTTAGCCCAGGCATTTGAGACCAGCCTAGGCAACATGGCAAAACATCATCTCCACAAAAAATAAGAAAAAAAAAAATAGCCAGGCATGGTGGTGCACACCTGTATTTCCAGTTACTCAGGAGGCTGAAGCGGGAGGATTTGAGCCCAGGAGGTTGAGACTTCAGTGATCCATGATTGTGCCACACTGCCTGAGCAACAGAGTAGGACCCTGACTCAAAAAACAAAAAAGTAACAAGAAAATTGTTACAACAAGTAAAATTCATTTGAATATTTTATTTAGAAAAAATATATAAAAGATAGTGACATTTCAACATGCAATCGATATAAAGATATTAATGAGATAGCATACCTATTTTTTCTAAGTCTTTGACATCTGCCAATTTTGACACTTATTGCACCTCTCAGTTTCAAATGCCTCATAGCCACACTGGACAGCACAATTCCAGACTCTGGCCCAAGTGACATTGTAGAGCAGCACTCCCCAACCTTTTTGGCATCAAGGACTGGTTTTGTGGAAGACAATTTTTCTACAAACAGAGGGCGGGGGTGGCGAGGGAGGATAGCACTGGGCACTCCACTCGATTCTCATAAGGAGCGCACAACCCAGATCCCTCGCGTGTGTAGTTCACAATAGGGTTTGCGCTCCTATGAGAATCTAACGCTGCTGCTGATCTGCAGGAGGCGGAGCTCCACTCACCCACTGCTCACCTCCTGCAGTGCCACCCGGTTCCTAACAGGCCATAGACTGGTACTGGTCTGCAGCCCAAGGCTTGGGGACCCCTGGGTAGAGCACATCAGAAACTATGTGGACAGAAAAGCAACTTTGAAACTATATGGACAGAAAAGCAACCTCTTCACAGCAGACTACCTGGGAAGAGCCAATCGGACACCTTTCCACTCAAATCCTTTGAGGGTCTCCGTGGAGTTTCAGGCTGATGATGTTACTAAAAGAGTCACTTGTCTGCAGCAGGGTTTGTTGTTGTTGTTGTTTATTTTTGTTTTTTTTGAATCAGGGTCTCACTCTGTTGCCTAGGCTGGGGTGCAGTGGTATGATCACAGCTCACCACAGCTTCAACCTCCTGGGCTCAGGCAACAATAGCACCTTAGCCTCCCAGGCAGCTGGGACTACATGCTCAGCTAATCTTTTATTTTTTGTAGAGACAAGGTCTTGCTATGTTGCCTAGGCTGGTCTTGAACTCCTAGGCTCAAGTGATCCTGTTGCTTCAGCCTCCCAGAAGGCTGGGATTACAGATGCGAGCCGCTGCACCCAGCCTGCAGCAGGTATTCCTTGGACTAAGCTTTTTATCTTTCCCTGTGCCTCTAATTTCAATATACCAATGCCCAAATCTACAGAATTCAGGAATATTGACACACAAATCATCACTTTGTAAAAAATAAAACATATTCATCCTCCCACAATACCTGCCCTGTGGATGGGCCCTTCCTTTCCCCATAAACATTACCAATAATGGGTCTCCTTTTGAATCCAATGAGTAAATATGATTACACAAACAGGCCCAACCAGAAAAGATTCTTACTAAGACTCTTACATAAAGACTCTCAAAGACACACATATCCGCCCACATCCATACAGAGGGAGAATGTACAAACATGAGTGTTTTATCCTCTACTTATGTTTATAAAGCTCACCAGAACATTGAGTTTATGTTCTTGCTTGAAATTGTCAACAAATTTCCAGATTTTCTTGGGATCAGACAAGTCCACAATTTGTAGAAAGATGTTCTAAACCAGAAAGTAAAAGATGTTATAACACTTTTTTAAAAAGATAAAAACTAGCTTTTTCTTTTTTCTTTTTGAGTTGGAATCTCACTCAGTCACCCAGACTGGAGTGTAGTGGCTGCTCCCGGCCACCGCAGCCTCAACCTGCTGGGCTCGGCGATCCTTCCGCCTCAACCTTCCAAGTAGCTGGAACTACAGGCGTGCGCTACCACGCCCGGCTAATTTTTTTGATTTATTATAGAGATAAGGTCTCGCCAAGTTGCCCAGGTGGGTCTCGAACGCGCGGGCTCAGGCAATTCACTCGCCTTGGCCTCCCAAAGCACAGGATTACAGGCTGAACCACTGAGCCTGGCTAGCATTTTCTTAAATTGAAAAATACATGTACACGATTTTAAAAAATCAAATACTTTGGAATGATATAAAATGAAAAACAGTCCCACTCCTCAGAAATAAACCATTGTTCACAGTGTCCTGTGAATCATCCAGGAATATTTTAAGTATATATGCCATATACATATATACAGGTATGTGTGTGTGTGTGTGTGTATATATATATATATGTAATACATGTATACCTAAATACACAATATATATACATCTTTTAAGATATATATGTGTGTATATATATGCATATATATGTACATATATATATATATCCATTTTTCCACAAGTAGGACCAGAATAAACATTGTTCTACACTTGTCTTTTTCACTTAATAATATACGAGAGGGGACCCCAAAAAACAGAATTGTTTTTTGGAAGACGGGCCCTTTGTGGTACAGACGTCTCCTGCTAAGTAAGTGTCCTAGGAACCCATCAGCATCAGAGTACCAGCTGATGTTGTTGTGAGAGGTTATGTTTGGCTTCAGTGCATTTTTTTTTGGTGGAGATTCTTTCAACATATTTGCTCATTTCATGAAGGATGATTTACAAGTGTACCTGCCCACACCACACTGAGTGTTCAGCAGTTTTTGACCAAAACTGGCATGACCCTTGTGCCACACCCTCCTATTCACCCGACATCCCCCTCTCGCAAAATTTTTTTTTTGGTTCCTCCAGATGAAAAAAGCTCTCAAAGGGAAATGTTTTGCTAATGTGGAAGAGGTGAAACAAAAAATGGCAGAAGTACTAAAAGACATCAAAATCAATGAGTTCAAAAACTGTTTTGAGCGGCCGGAAAAGTGTCTCAATAGGTATATTGCATCAAACGGAGAGCACTTCAAAGATGACTGAAGTTTAAACATGTAAGAATAAATACACAACTTTTTATAAACAAATTCCTGTTTTGGGGGGGTCTCCTCTTCTACTTGTTACTTTATTGTAGTAAGAACACTTAAAATTTTTTTTATTTTTTTGTGATGAGAAAATTTAACATGAGATCTATCCTCAACAAAATTTTCAGTGTATGATACATTATGCTGACTATAAGTGCAATGTTGTGCCTATACATATACATGTACATATAGCTGGCATAGAGATTATTCTTCATCTTGTCAAACTGAAGTTTTATTGGTGATTAGTAACTCACCATTTACCTGCGACCACCATTCCACTCTTTGATCTTATAAATTTGACCAGATTCTTCATACAATATTTGTCTTTCTGTGCCTGACCTATTTCTCTTAGCATAATGATCTCCAGGTTCACTCATCTTGTTGCAAATGGCAGGATTTCCCTCTTTTTAAAGACTGAGTAATATTCTAGTCTATATATACATATATATGTGTGTGTGTGTGTGTGTGTGTGTGTGTGTGTATGTCACATTTTCTTTAATCATGCATCTGTTGATAGACATTGAGATTGTTTCTACATCTTGGCTATTGTGAATGATGCTGCTAATGAGAGTGCTAATGCCTCTTTAGGGTCCCAATTTCAGTTCTTTTGGATAAATACCCAGAAGTGGGATTGCTGGATCATAGGGTAGTTTTCTTTTTCTTTTTTGAGTTGGAGTCTCACTCTGTCACCCAGGCTGGAGTGCTGTGGCACATTCATGTCAACTCCAGCGTCAATCTGCTGGGCTCCGGAGATCCTTCCACCTCAGCCTTCCAAGTAGCTGGAACTACAGGCATGTGCTAAACTACACCCAGTTAATTTTTTTTATTTATTGTAGAGATGAAGTCTTGCCAAGTTGCCTGGGCTGGTCAAACAATCCACTTACCTTGGCCT
Source organism: Carlito syrichta (assembly GCF_000164805.1). Classification (NCBI taxonomy): domain Eukaryota; kingdom Metazoa; phylum Chordata; class Mammalia; order Primates; family Tarsiidae; genus Carlito; species Carlito syrichta. The sequence continues at coordinate 1,081,982 of NW_007252938.1, forward strand.
CCCAAAGTGCAAGGATTACAGGCTGAGCCACTAAGCTCGGCCTTATTTTTCATTTTTTGAGGTTCCTCCATGCTGCTCTCCAAAATACTGGATGCACCATTTTGCATTCCCGCAAACAGTGTGAAAGGGTTTCAGCTTCTCCACAACCTTGCCAACACTTGTCTTCTGGGTTTTTGTTGTTGGTTTGATAATAGCAATCCTGAGAGGTGTGAGGAGATATTTCATTTGCATTTTCCTGATTTGCATTTTCCTGATGACTAGTGATGGTGAGCACCTTTTCATGTACACATTGGCCATTTGTATATCTTCTTTGGGTAAATGTCTATTCAAGTCCTTAGACCATTTTTTAAATTGGGTTTTAATTTCTTTTTTCTTTTTTTCTGGAGACAGGAGGTTTTATTGATGCTGATGGGGGTAGGAAAGGCCTCCAGGAGCACAGGGGCTGAGTCAGTCAGCGGATGCATAAGGCCTGGGCACATGGAAGCAGGTTAGGGCACATTCATCTTCTCAGGATTCTGTGGCTCCTTCCTGGAGGAAGGGAGAGAGCATCTTAGGGGTGCAATTCCAAGAGCAGCAGGGGCAGAGGTTAGAGACGGCTGAGAACCTCTAACTAGAGCAGAGGCACCACAATAGGCAGCAACTGTGGAAAGCTGGATGAACTGGTCAGTAGCAGAAAATAGGGAGGGAGTACTGGATTGGTCTCTTAGGGAAGGATCCATCCTTAACTTGGGTGAGCCCATGAGAATATCTGGTATTCCCAAGCAGAGTGGAGCAGGACCCAAAGCCCCTTTCTCTGCAGGCCTCTTTATGAAGAAAAAGGTACTCGGAGAAAAAGGCATTCAGGGAACCCCTTGGAAAGGGGTGCCAGAATTAGTCCTTAGGGCACAGCTGGGGTAGACAAGGCGCCAAGGCACAACTGGTAGGGGAAGGCCAGGGGCAGCCTCCAAGCTGAGTACCAGGGTCACAAGAGGATGCAGGACCACCCACGCTTGATGGGCGTGGGGTTGAGCACAGCCCAGACAGCCTCAGCGAACACTTCCTTGACACCATCCTGCTGCAGGGCTGAGCATTCGAGGTAGCGCACAGCGCGGATCTGCCTGGCCAGTGCCTGGCCCTGCTGCGGTGTGATGGGCGCCTGGCCCTGCTCCTTGAGGCGTCATAGGGTGTCAGGCTGGGCTCTCGGGTCGGAGGATGGGCACGTGGGGGCAGTGGTGGCACACCTCTGGATGCCATTTGTGCCGCACGTTCTCTTAGGAGGGCGGACTGGCAATGAAGAAACAGATGACAAAGACGTTGGTCTGAGGGTGGGAGAGTGTGCAGAGGCGATCATACTCCTCCTGGCCCGCAGTATCGCAAAGGTCCAGGTTCACTGTGCACCCGTCAACTGCACTCTGGGCACGATAATTGTTGAACACCGTGGGGATGTACACCTTGGGAAAAGCGTTGGTTGTACAGCAGATGAGCAGGCATGTCTTGCCCACAGCCCTGTCACCCACCACCACACACTTGATGCTCTGCATGTGGGTGTAGTTGCTGAAGCGGAGGTAGTGCCTCTCCCTAGCTGGGACCCTCTGAATGCAGTGACCTGGTGCCCTCCCTGCGGCAGGGGAGCTGGGGGCGGCGGCCATTTAATTTCTCTACCATTGAGTTGTATGACTTACAATAGGTCTTGGAAATGATTTTATTATATATAAATCTACCCTATTCCTTTTCATGGCAACATAACATACCTTTGCAGGGTTATGTCACAGTTTCCTGCTGCCAAAATTTAGTTTTTTGGTCAACATTTTGCTCTTGGCTGGGCTCAGTGAGTGGCTCAGCCTGTAATCCCAGCAGTTTGGGAGGCTGAGGTGGGTGGATTGCCTGAGTCCATAGGTTCGAGACCAGTCCGGGCAACTTGGCAAGACCTCATCTCTACAATAAATAAAAAATTAGCTGGGTGTGGTAGCACATGCCTGTAGTTCCGGCTACTTAGAGGGTTGAGGCAGAAGGATCACTAGAGCCCAGCAGGTCAACATTGGGGTGGCAGTGAGTGTGCCACTGCACGCATTCCGGCCTGGGCAATGGAATGAGACTTCAACTCAAAAAGAAAAAGTATATATATAAAATTTTCTCACTCACTGTGGGACACAGGCTTAGAGAATGAGAAAACAGAAGCAACTCTACATTTTCCTGACTCAGAAAGTCTGCAGTCAGCTTGAATACCATATTCAGCCTGAGCCTGGCACAACTGAATATCCTTATGCCTTCAAAGGATAGTAAAAGTACTGGCTGTACAGGACCAGGCTCTTTAAAAATGTGTGTGAAGGCCTTCAGTCAGCCAGAGCAGACAAGGCTGCTGACTCAGACCTGAGTCTGCTGTGAGCCTGTCCCAGTGACTGCAAGCTGAGTCTAGACATCTAATCCTTTTATCCTAGACGACTTCTCCCCATCATCCTAAGACTCCCTCCGACCCAACAGGGTTGTGTAACATGTATACAAAATTCAGGTTAAAAAAAACAACCAAATTCAGGTGATCTAAAGCCAATTCTGCTTTAAACATTCCATTAGCTACTTGAGCTTTCTGGAGTCATCCAAGATGTCTCAGAGTGAAAAGGAAGCAGCAGCAGGGAAGAGAGAATCCCTGTCTTAGACAACTCAGCCGTGAAATGAAGCATCATGAAAAGACAAAGGAGGCTGGGCTTGGTGGCTCAGCCTGTAATCCTAGCACTTTGGGAGGCCGAGGCAAGTGGATTGCCTGAGCCCGCGGGTACAAGACCAGCCTGGGCAACTTGGCGAGACCTTGTCTCTACAATAAATCAAAAATTAGCCAGGCATGGTAGCATGCACCTATAGTTTCAGCTACTTGGAAGGCTGGGGTGGAAGGATAGCTGGAGCCCAGCAGGTCAACACTAGGGTCACTGTGAGTCTGCACTGCACTTCAGCCTGGGTGAGAGTGAGACTTCAACTCAAAAAAAAGAAAAAGAAAAGAAAGATGAAGGAAATCATTTGCCTCCCTCTGGGACAAAGTAGGAGGCTACAGAGCACCCAGAAGGACAGGTCAGCAGTCTGCTATGGCCAGAAGAAAGAACCAGCAACAGGTATACATGTGTAAGATTCCCAGCCTGCAGACCCATACAATGAAAAGGCTTGCCCAGGGGCCACTAGGCCCCACTGGACTCTGCCTCCATTTTTTTTCTTTCTTGAGTTGGGGTCTCATTCTGTCAACTGGGCTGGAGTGCAAGGGCCTAATCACGGTTCACACAGCTTCAACCACCTGGGCTCAGGCAATCCTCCCATCTCAGCCTCCTGAGTAGTTGGAACTACAGGCACACACTGCCACATCTGACTAATTTATTTATTTTTTTGTAAAGACAAGGTCTTGCTATGTTGTCCAGGCTAGTTCTGTACTTCTGGACTCAAACGATTCTCCTGCCTCAACCTCCCAAAGCGCTGGGATTACAAGTGTGAGCCACTGCATCTAGCCTATACACACTCTTTAGCCCTGGGATACAAGTGTGGCTATTGAGATTGAACAAAACTCAACTGGGATCCTTTCTGCAGCAAGCCACCATCTAGCAGCTATATAACCCAGAAGTCATGGTGACATCATGGGAACTAATCTCCCCATGTCAGAGCAGTTCCCAGAATGGGCAAACAGTGAACAGCCCATGAAGAAATCACTGAAGGGATGCAGTAGTATTTAATAAAAACATGAGGACCTAGAAAACTAAACCAATCATTCTCAAGAAGCCGGAAATTCACACTAGCCTGGGAGAGCTGGTGAGTGAGCCCTGCTTGGGTATGTGGTGATGGTGGGGCCAGCCCCTACAAGCCATAAGGCAGCTTCATGGCGCTTCCAGCCACATCAGGAGGGTGGCAGGAATGAAAAGGCTACCCAGTCGCCTGTGCCTCTCTAAAACTTATAACTCAGCTGGGCTCGGTGGCTCAGCCTGTAATCCCGCGCCTTTGGGAGGCTGAGGTGAGTGGATTGCCTGAGCCTGCAGGTTCGTGACCTGCCTGGGCAGCGAGACCTCATCTCTACAATAAATCAAAAAATCAGCCGGGCGTGGGTAGCGCATGCCTGTAATTCCGGCTACTTGGAAGGCTGAGGCGGAAGGATCGCCGGAGCCCAGCAGGTCGAGGCTGCGGTGGCCGGGAGCGGCCACTGCACTCCAGTCAGTGACAGAGTGAGACTGCAACTCAAAAAACAACAATAACAACAAAAAATCTATAACTCCAGTGTCATAATGAGAAAGACATGAGGCAAATCCCAGCTGAGGGGCATTCTGCAAAATACCCAACCGGTACTCTTCAGTACTGTCAAGATTACCAAAAACTGGACATCAGAGAAATTGTCATGGCTAAGAAGAGTCTTAAGGAGACATGACAACTAAACGTAATGTGGGATCCTGAATGAGATCTGGGGACAGAAATAGGACATTGGGGGGAAAAAAACTGAGGATGTTGGAATAAAGTATAAAATTGAGTTAATGATGCTGTCCCAATACTGGTGTATGAGTTATGATAAGTGAAGCACACGAATGTTGGACGTTAGCAAAAGGAAAACTGGCTGGGGGCAAACAGAAACTCTGTACTTTCTTCACAACTTCTCTGTACACCTAAAACTATTCTAAAATAAAAAGCGTATTAAAAAAATATTGCCCATGTAGGGCATGGTGGCTCACATCTATAATCCCAGCACTTTGGGAGGCAGAGGGGGAAGGACTGCTTGACCCCAGGAGTTGGAGACTAGCCTGGGCAACATAGCGACACCTCATCTCTACAACAAAATCAAAAAAATAGCCGAGTGTCGTGGTGCACACCTGTACACTTGTGAGACTGAGTCAGGAGGTCAAGCCTGTGGTAAGCCGTGATTGTATGACTACACCTGGGTGAAAGAGTTAGATCCTGACTTTAAGAGAAAAAAAAAGTTGCCTATGGAGGTAACTGCCCAACAGAAGTCCGTTTCCCCTCAACCAGGCAGCAAGGTGGGGGTAAGTTACAACCAGAAGCTCAAAGAAGGTCTACCCTGTTTCTCCCCCAGGCCCCTTGGGAGCACTGTACCCTGTTGAGCAAGGATTTTGCTCTAAAATAACAAGCATTCCTTGTCCCAAGCTTGGGCAATGCACTAGCAATCTAGAAAGACCACCTCAGCATGATACATACCTTTCCACACCATGCTCCTGATCTTACCAAGCCAGTGAGCACAGGTAGCTCAGACTCCCATGAGACCTTCAGGATCACCTGGTACCCAGCTTGCCCAGACTCCCCTGACTTGGCTGGCCCACTGCATACCTTGCCCGGATCCTCCTGCCCAAGGAATCTCCACTCTTTGATGTCCACCTGCCTGGGTAGCCAGCACTGGCTACTCTAATGCCTTTGTGGCTCTACTACACATCTCTTCTGCTTCTGGAAGCTTATAGACTTCCTCCTTCCACTGAGCAGGGACTAAGCACAAATTCAGGGAACTAGGGACTTGAATCAGAGAACAGAAGCTTGGGAGTAGTAATAGTATTCATATAAATAATAATGATAGCATCACTCATAATGATAATAATAGCTACTTCTATTATTTTTTTTTTTAGTTGGAATTTCACTCTATTGCCCAGGCTAGAGTGCTTTAGAGAGAGCTATCACAGAGGCACTCATGGCCACCCCAGTGTTGACCTGCTGGGCTCTGGTGATCTTTCTGCCTTAGCCTGTCAAGTAGCCGGAACTACAGGCGTGTGCTACCGTGCCCAGCTAATTTTTGATTTATTGTAGAGTCAAGGTCTCAGCCCAAGGTCTTGCCTGGGCTGGTCTCAAACCTGCAGGCTCAGGCATTTCATTCACCTTGACCTCCCAAAGTGCTGGGATTACAGGCTGAGCCACTGAGCCCAGCTGCGATATGCTCTTATGACAACCTGAGCTTCTTGCATCATAGCCCTCGTCAAGTTATTTCAGTCAGGGTCTACCAGAAACCTCATTCAACAGAAGGTATTGAATACAGGGATTGGTTTGCCAGATGATGAAAGAAGGTGAGAACTCCATCAGGATTAGTGAAGTAACCCAGAGATTAGTAACAGCAGGAAGCTACTGCCAGCCCCAAGCTTAAAGAACAAAGGAAGAATGAAGCATGACCTGAGCCCAGGAACCAGAAGGAAAAACCAGAGAGGAGAGTCAGCCATTGCCAGGGAAACCTATGTCCTGGTTTCCCCCTTCCTCTCACCTACCAATTTTTCTCTAATGCTTGCCATTGGCCAAACCCAGGAGTTGGAGAAACACACACCTCGGGGCCATACTGTCCACTCCCCTGTCCACCCCCACTGTGATGCAGAGCAGACCCAGGACAGGCACTCACGCTTCAGAGAAAGTGTCCTAAGGGGCTTGTCTCAATCATCTGGGTCTCCAGCTCCCAGCATGCTGCCTGACATATACATGATTAAAATGTCCACTTACCCAGGCAGCCAGCACTGGTCACTCATGGCCCTACCACACACGCCTTCTGCTTCTGGAAGCACACACACTCAGATACATATTTTAAAAATGAATAAAGCAATATCGCCTCTGTTTTTCCATGAGGAAACAGGTTCAGGGAAGCTAAAACACTGCCCAAGTTCACAGGCGGGAGAGTGCAAGACCAGGACTCAAGTCACAACCCAGCCCCTTTCTGCATGCATGCTGTGTGTGTGAGCTGCCTAGCCATGGTAGACTGGATGAAGCGGTGGCCTCTTCATCAGCAGGGAAACGCGGAGTCAGGGAAACCACAGGCACCAGTGTGAGCAGACAGGGACCCTCAGCCCTGGATGCTCCACTCGGTGTGCTGAGGCCTCATATAAGCTCAAGAGAGGAGGCTGGGCATAGTTGCTCATGCCTGTAATCCCAACACTTTGGGAGACTAAGGTGGGAGGATTGCCCAGGAGTTTGAGACCAGCCTAGGCAACATAGTAAGACCCCATCTCTACAAAAAAAAATCAAAAAAAATTGCTGGGCATAGTGGCACCCATAATGTAGTCCCAGCTACTCAGGAGGCTGAGGCAGAAGGATCATCTGAGCCTGAGAGGTCAAGGCTGCGGTGAGCCATGATTATGCCACTGCACTCCATCCAGCCTGGGTGACAGAGGGAGACCGAACTCAAAACACACACACACACACACACACACACACACACACACACACGAAGAATGAATGAATGTCCTGTGAGTTCAAATCCCACCTCATGAATGTGTACTGGGGTGAGGGGGACAGCAGGTGGGGTTCATTATCTCCCCACTCCAGGAGCGTGTATGCTCGCTTGTTAGTTCTACACCCCTCCTAAAGATGATGGAATTGGATACCAGGATAGCTCCATACGACCAACAGAACCACATTATCATCTCTTCTCATGTAAATGCACTTTAGAAAACATGAGGCCCACAGCACAGCAGGCTGGGATCCAGACGGGCCTCCTGCCCACAGCCTGAGATTAGTTATTCCCGTGGCATCCTTTAGCAGCACCACTGAAAGTTATCAGCAGGCAGACAGCCAGCTTTCAATCTCAAGAACTGCAGCCCGTGGATCGCGGTGGCACTCGCAGATATTAGAGGAAGATTTAGAGACCCTCACGTGTGCCACCAGCACTAAGCCTCAGAGAGGCTCTGATGGCGGAAGACGGGATTCCTGAGAAGGCAGACGAACAGCCACGTGCTTTAAAAATCTTATTTCAAAGCTGATGCAAAATAGCCCATTCTAGATTGGGGCGTTTTGCTTTCCAGCCACAGACCATGTCTGGGGCATGGGTACTGCTCCTCCCCAGTTCCCCTCCCTTGGGCCTCCAGTTATGGGGTCTCCAAGAGGAGAGAGGTAGGAAGCGAATGAGGATGGTCTTTGGTAACAGTGAGTAGCTGTGGTAACTGAGCATCCTTGGAGGGGTCCCTGCTTTGTACTTGGCAGCAGAGGTTGGGCTTTACCATCTGGGACCAGCCTCACGGCTGTACGAGGAATGCAGCACAGGAGTACAAGTTTGTCCAGGTGCACAAGCCCCACATGTGGAGGGCATTGAAGCTTGGTTTAGTGCTCTGCCTTCGCCATCTTGAAATTCTTAATAACTTTTAGACAAGGGTCCCTGCATTTTCTTTTTGCCCCGAGCCCTGCAAATTATGCAGCCAATCCTGGTTCCAACTCCCTCAGAAGAGGAAGACCACATCACGTGAGATAGTAGCTCTCATCAAGATCCAAGTGCTGTCAGGTGTTCAATCCTCTTTAACAGAAGGCCATTGGGTCCATGCATGGCTTGGGGGCACCGGAGATGTCTCCCTGATGCAAGCTCCCTCTGGGATGGGAAACCTGGCAGTGCCATCTTCCAGTGTAATGTCCCTGCGGTCAAACCTCAGTGCCCCGCTCCTCCTCCCAGGTCAAACCCAGCCGTTCAAAATCAGGCTCCAGTTTTCCACCCGCCGAGGCCCTCTTGACACAAACACAAGCCATTGCCAACCTGAAGGACATCCAGCCTCTTCACGGCTGACCACAGAAGCAAGAAACTCCAGAAGCGAAGAACAGCTCACCTGGTTCCCGCTCTCCCTGATGAGCTCACCTCTGGCTCCCTCCGCTTGTTTCTGATTGCAACAAACCAGGTGAATGATGCCACCTGGTGGAATTCAACGAAACCATCTGTGAGTTACAGCTAGCGCTACAGAAACCAGCTTCTCCAAATGAAAAATTCAGACATAGGGGCTCGCAAAAAGAATACCCAAAATAGGGACTCTTTCAGTGAAACCTGGAAGGATGGTCCCCACGGTAGTAGTGAGGGTAGTAGGGGGAGATGCTGGAACCTTCTCTCTTGCCTATCTGGGCTGACGGACAGTGGGCTCAACCCGGGCTGCACTTTAGACTCATCAGGAGAGCTTTTAAAAATCTAGACCGTGGGTCCAGGCCTGGTATGTTTTACAACCTTTCTGGGTGACCTAATGTGTAGTGAAAATAGAGAACCACTGGCCTAGTATGTAGTAGGGGCTCAATAAATATTTACTGAGGCCGTGTGCTATGGCTTGCACCTGTAATCCCAGCATTTTGGGAGGCCAAGGTGGGAGGCTCACTTGAGGCCAGGAGTCCAAGACTAGGATGGGCAACATAGCAAGAGCCCATCTCTACAAAATATATATACATATAAAATTTTAAATGATGTAATTATTTATTGATCATTGAATCCATAAATAGCTTTCATATTATTCCAGCAAATGCCATATGGCATCAATCAAGGTCCATTTAAAGTGGGATGCCTTGGCTTTGGCAGTTAAGAAGTAATCATTATGGAGTCTGCTTTCTTCACTGAAAATCACCCATTTTATTAAATGGGGTCTGTTTCATGGTGGCCACAGGCTAACCACGGAACCAGCCCCCTTCTCGCAGCCTCTCTGAGTGCTCCCCAGTTGCTAAGATGCACTTAATCCTCTCCCTGACTTGGTAGGTAATTAAATAAAGCTCCAAATGATATAATATTCCCCTGGAAAATGTCTAACTTGGTTTTAGAGAAAGAGAAACACCTTTAGCATCTCGAAAAGTGATCAATTTCCAGCCAATTTCCCTCACTTCTGCTGGAACATCCATTTTTCCTAGAAAAGAGGTTCTGTCTGGAGAGACATGGCAAACTTTTCCAGCCACCACAGGGCCTTTTGGTGACCCAAGGCAGTTGAGCTCATGCAGGAGAATCTGGCATTTGCCAGACAAATCATACTGACTGAATAATGTATGAGGCACCTGGAGAGCCTCTTTCCAGTTAGGGCAAGGGAAGGGAAGCTGCTCTAACCTCCCCCTGCTTTAACCCTGGAGGCTGGAAGCCAGCAAGGAGGAAAGTAGTTCAAAGCACTCCCTCTCCAGTTATTTTGGTGCCACAAGAGACTGCGGTGTCTCTGTTGCCCAGCCTGGAGTGTGGGAGTACAGTGGTCCAATCATAGCTCACTGCAGCCTCAAGCTCCTGGTTCAGGCGATCCCCTACCTCAGCCTCCTAAGTAGCTGGAACTATGGCTGTGAGCCACCAAACCCCGCCAATTTGTTTTATTTTTTTGTAGAGATGTTGCTCAGGCTGGTCTTGAACTCCTGGGCTCAAGTAATCTTTCCACCTCAGCCTCCCAAAGTGCTAGTATTGCAGGTGTGATCCCAGCCTTATTGGTTCTTTTGTTTTGTTTTTCCAGATGAGCTTCATAATTGTTGGTTTTTAAGTATGGTCCACATCCAAATTTCAGTGGACCCAAGGGTCTCCCGCCCCATGCCCCAAGAGATTTGCACTGAGCAGACATGAACCAGAGACCAAGTGTCCATTTTATGTTGTTGTTTAGTTCTACTGGTGATTCTGCTGACCAGGGCTCACTCGACCTTCTCACTGCTCTTAACCAGAAAACACTGTAAACATGAGGGCAGGACCTGAGCTCTCCTGTGAATTAATTAAGTGTTGAGGAGAGGATTCCAGTCACTTGCTCTATCCACCTCTGACTCCAAGCTCAAAACACAGCTCAGAAAGCTGGCAGCTGTGTCCACGACCCTGGGCTCACGGTCCAGGACTGTGTGACCTGCTTGTGATGCAGGGTACCATGGGGCTCAGTGGATACACAGGTCAGCAGCTGCTCACCTCGCTTGGCCATTTCAAGGGTAGTCACTTTTCCAATGCTGCTGTTTCCTCTGGTGACCAAGAAGATTCTTCCAGGAACTTGGACCTCCAAGTCATCAAAGTCCTTAGATGCAGATTCATAGCCACTCCTAGAAACAGCAGACCTACAGAAAGAACAGTTGTGAGGAGCTGGGAACATAGACCCCTGAAGGGATACAGCCTAATTCTAGGGTGGGTATTATGGAGCTCTCAGCCTCTTCCAACACATCACACAGCCCCCTCCTCCCTCGCCCTTCCTCCTTCCCTCCCTGGTCTCACCAACACCACCATCTCAGGGCGTACACTTCCTGGATCATTATCTTCCAGAACTCTGGAAAAATATGTGGAGATTCCAACATTTTGGCATCCAAACTATCTTTCTCTGACTGTCTCTGACACTGGGAAATGGGAGGAAAAAAATCCCTTGACCAACGAATTGCTTTCTTCCCATTTTGGGGGTGGAGGGAGCTTATGAGACCATTCGCATCATGCTTACTGCATTGAACAACAGATATCCTTATCTACAGGGAAAAGAGGAGTGAGATATGAAAGGAGGGAATGAAGGAGGAGGAATGCAGAGTTATTTGAGCTCTGTACCCCATCAGAGAAAGCCAAGACTCCTCAGGGCTGCAGGGTGTGTGCCACACAACTCTAGGCGGCGCCATTCAGATCATAGTGGTGGGAGATTTGTATCTGCACAGCAACAATTTTCTGGCAGATGATAGCAAGGCATATTGCAGAAGAGATGCTTTTTCTCATGCGCACAAAGGCATCATATTGGATAGATGCAACCCTGAGTTCCTTAACTATTTCTCTCCTTCCTTTTGAGATACCCTTTCTACCTTTATTTTCTTAGTATTTCCTGGTATGCAATTGGCTAAAGGCAGTGGCAGTAGAATGGTGAAATTGACAGGAGATACCCCTCAGGGCAGACACTCTCTACACATAGGCTGGGGTCTCAGAGCTGAGAGATTTCTCTCCTGCAGTGCAGAATGGGACTCTAACCTGGAGCTCTCCCACATGCCCTGTTCACAGGCAGACGGCCAATGCTGGCGTCTTGCCCATGCCCTAGTACAGCACAACTACCAGTTACACACCTGGACACTCAGGGAGAGGCCAAAGGATCTTTATGAATTTGAGTTTGGTTTGGAAGTCATTCCCACATTGCCACTTGTCAGTCAAGTCAGACGTTCTTAAGAGAACAAGAAGAATGTTCCTGTCACCATCTGTAGCTCACTGGAACATTCAGAGCAGCTCAGAGAACACCTACCCACTGCTTCTGCTGTGAGTAGCCCAGTTCACAGGGCAAGCAAGACTTCTTATTCCGAAGCCTTCCTGCAGGTTGACTTGAAACCAAAGAAAATATACAAGGGCTTGGATTGAAGATCCTGAGTTTAAGTTGCAGTTCAGCCTCTTAACAGCTGTGCAATCTTGTATGTTGACTTCCCCTTTCTGTGTTCCTGTCTCCTCCTCTGCAGAAAGGAGACAATGAAAAGGGTCCCACTGGAACATATTAGGAGTGCAATAAAAAGCAGTTGCTATTATTGTTACTATTAATAATGACAATACCTTCCATGTTCAAAATTGAGCTCCTGTGGTCCCTAAACCTTCAAATCAGCAGGGACGTTGACAGCCTTTTAAACTACAAAGATGAAACTGGAATGTTGTTCTCCCCTATGAGCCATGGAATTGCTGTGAAAGGTTTTTCTGGTAGAGGCAAGGGTTTTCTTGGAAAGAGGCAAGGGCCGGAGTCAATGAACAGGGGTCTACCCAGTAGAAGGCATGGTGGGGAATGATGAGAGCTTCCCAAACAGCAACCAAGCCAGAAAAAAAGCAGGCGACGGGGAACATGTGGGAAACTAGCCCAGGAAGCTCCCCTCCTGCAGGGGCAGGAAACTGAGAGGCTTTTCTCTGTGACATTCAGCCAGAGGAGATGTTAGCCTCTAGGGTATTAGAGAGGAATGTTTGCTGAGGGTGGCTCCCGTGGATTAAACCTCTTCCTCAGATTCCATGCCAGGAGCGCTGCCAAGCGGGTAGTGCCAGGCCTGGCCTGTAGGATGTACCCTCCCCCTCTGTCCTCTGCCTTGGATTTTTGCCTTCCACGCAGGAATTCCATCCTAGTTAAATCTGTTGCTCATGACAAGACTTGGCTTTTGTGTATCCTCTTGCCTTTTACTGAGGATGCATGTGATCTTCACAAATTCTAGATACCAGTCTCTCTCATTTCCAAATGCAGAAAGACAGAAATGACTTGCCTAAGGTCCGGATGGTGGGTGACAAGCCGAAAGGAGGTGTCCATTCTTCAACACCCGGCCTAGGAGCTAAAGGGTGGTCCGCAGACGAACTGCCTCAGTATCACCTGGGAACCTGTTAGAAATACCTTCCACACCCCAATTTGTCCAAATTTGGAATTTGTTTAGGTCCCATCCACACTTGCCTCTCTAAAAATGCCCCCAGACAATTATTAGGTTCAGGTTAAGTTTAGGAAACTGCCTAGATCCTACTGTCCAGGGACCCAATATAGGGAGGTTTTATAAAAATCCTAGTGTGCCAAGAGAAACACTGTAAAGGCCAACTATGGCTCTCACACTGAATTCAAAATAAGGTCCTTGTCTTTCCCTCCCATTCACTAAATTCACAACAGCAGGGAAACCTAAGTTTGCAGTCCCCTCTCCCCCCATAGTGCTGTGGCCTGGACTTCTTGGCCTGACTTCTGCCTTCCCTCAAGGTAGGGAAACCAAGGCCAGAGTCAGGGGAGAGATTTTTATAAGTCTGTTTCCCCTAGGGCTGGCCCCGGGGCTGGAAGCTGACTCAAGCTTTCATGCTGTGTAATGTGGAAAGATCCAGCAATTAGTGGCCACTGCCAGAAGGCACCCTTTGAAAGAAAGAGGCTGCCACTGTATTTGACTAAATCCAGTGGAGCAGGGCTGAGGGGTCCCCTGGAAGCAGGGCTGACAGCAATACTTCCCACCATTTTCTGCAGTAGGGAGCCCTAAGGCAAATCTGAACTTTTTCCAGAAAAGTTGTGGGGTGAAGAGAAGGGAGCAGCAACTCCAGCCTCTTCTAGTTCTGCCTAGAGTCCTGGTATGATGGAAATTCTCATAGGCTGCCTTAGGAACTGATAAAACCCTAGTGCCGGGAGAAGTCTCCCAGAAGAGAATCGCCTGGGGGATTTTGGCAAAATGCCAGTCTAGGCTCCAGCGCAGAACCACTAAATCAGAATCTCCAGGGCTGGGGCCGGAAAACCGGTATTCTTCATTCTCCCCCAGTGATTCTGATGTGCAGACAGGGTTGAAAACCACTGGTTAGCCGAATTCATCCCAGGATCAAAACCTCCATCTCTCCTCCGCCAGAATGTCACCCCCTTAAAACCACAAGGAGGTGGAGGGCCGACGAGGACACACTGAGCTGACTACGAGGCGGCGAAACCACCACGCACCGGTCCCCAAGCGCACACACTGGGTGCACAACCCACGCTGGCCCTGCAACCAGGCTCAGACGTCCCCAGCCGGAGCGAGAGCCAGAGTCCACATTCGTATCTTCTCAAAGACAGAAAACACACCCAAGACGTACTAAGAGGAGTCTTGGCAGGCGACGTAGAACTAGCCCTAGCGCCGCAAGCGGTCCTGCGAAGACACGTCTCCGAGCGTCGGGGCACATCCGCGGGGAGCATGGCCGCCGCCCAGGAGGCAAAGAGGCCCTCGGGCCGCCTGACGTCACGGGG